>NC_091618.1:96072500-96240000 GCF_027580195.1 Bos mutus | reverse complement strand
GGTATTTCGTTTAGGTCAAATAAACCTTACTGTTCTGGATCAAGTATCTAACAACGTGCAAAGGTTTTTGCCAAGGGTCCACAGGACCTGCAGAACTATCTTTGGTGTCATTGTGGCTGGCGTATCTCTTTTCTTCTGCGCATGTGTTTCACACGCAGGGTAGTTAATTAGAGGCCTAAAATACAAGGCACAGGCCCAGGAGGCTCATTGACTCCAACTCTTGATACAGAACTTCTCTAGTTGCCAGGGTGCCATAACAATGGAAAATTTCTGTTGTCTGCTTCCTTCCTAAGTCAAATGTCATCAGGTGAAATCTGCCATGACTGATAATGCAGTACTGACCAAGATTGCAAAGTATTGATGTGAGTATCTATCTCTCTTCCTTGGATTACCCAAAATTTTACACATTTTGAAAACCAGGAGTAATGTATTTTGACAAATTTTATGTTGACAAATTTTAAACTGCTATGAAGTGTGATGAGCTAAATCAATAAACAGTGTTTTGAGCTCTTAGATATTTTTTCCAGGCCTTGAACAAACAGTTCATTGTTCCAAGTCTGTCTGGGGACTAGTGCTCTGTGTTATTCTATATGATTTCAAAGAACCTATGAAGCTCACACAGGCCTTTGAGCACGCAAAACCAAGAGGCAGCGCTTCTAAACCACAAATGGAGACAATGCTCCATATACATGTGTAAATTAAAACCTATAAAATAACATAGGCATTATAAAATTTGTGTTAAAACTAATAACAGCTTTACTGATTTACTGACAATGAAAATATATAGCATTTTTTCTGTCAGAGCATTTATCAACACTTGGCAACCCTACACTAACTTGACATGTAAGATGATCAAAATGGATTATGTAATCTTTCCCATTCATTTCTATTGATTTTGGTTATGATAAAATTCATCAGTGTGCCTGGGAATGCTCAGGCTAAAAGGCTCTGGTTGACAAAAGGAAAAAAAAAGAAAGGAAAAAAAGAATTCAACAGACCTAACAGGATGCATGTAATTTTAGAATAGGATTGCACAAATACAGAAGTCGTGCCCCAAAGGTTCCAGCAACAAATTAATACAAATAAATCTGGCAGTCTCATAAAATTACATCAGTCTATGCAGGGATTCACTTTTGAGATAAAATTACAAAATTGCAAGCAAAAAGTATTAATGTGTGAATGCAATTAAAAATACAGTTTGTGAAAATATTTCCAAACTTTTTTTTAAACTACAAGTCATCAAAGTTATTTCTCTGACTTCAAGGTACATCAACATGCCAGTAAATGGACCATTTTAATCAGCTTTATTGATTCATGCTTTCAGTTCTTATTCAGTTAAAAACAAGGCACATTAAATACATCCTCTTATTGCTCTATAAATGCATGCAGCTCATTCTGTATATCAAAAGTAATAAATAATGGCGATAAAACACCAAGACAGTTATAAAAATGACAACCCAGCCTCAAACATAGCATTTAACAGTCCAATCTAGAACAATAACCCAACACAATACATAAAAAATGCCATATATGAAAACATGCAGTGTGTATATCGACTCCAGAACTGGGCTTATACTTGATATTCTTTCAAAGCACAGTAGGGCTTTTTTACCCCATATAAAGGGTAGACATAATGCAAAACAGTGTAAGGTATTAGTGTCACTGACTTCAATGTTATTACATTCATATGCCAAAAATCTTTACAAATACATAAAAAAGGGAAATAAGATCAATGATCATTCTTACAGTTCAGTAAAAGAATGAAATTTTGTTGTTGTATAAAAGAGCAAACTACATACTTTGAAAAAAGACAATACAAAGCTAGAAACTAAAGCAGAATAGGGAGCATGCATTTAGTAGTGGAAATCCTAAAGTTAAACTGATTGAAAGCAAGAATATTGCAAACAGCATGACGGCAATGAGGCAGACAACCTTGGCTTAACAAATAATCTGGCATTTCCACTCTTGTTATAATTGTGCGAAGGGCTACTGAAGGGAGCATTCAGCTCTCCACCACAGATGGGGGTACCTTCACCTGAATCCCATTAAAGGCTCTTTAAACAAATCACTTGATGACAAAAGACAGTCTTCCACACACCCCACACCCAGCCCAACAGGATCAGCTAATACCATATTTATACAAAAAAGAAAAAAAATTCTTTTGGCGCTTGGAATAGATTTTGAATCACACTTATACCCCACCCCCCATTTCTTCTCTCCTTTTCTGAAATCAGGTAAAGAAGCTGCACAGGTTTAATTAAGAACTTTATACAAAATGCGGGGGTGCTTTATTCACAGTAAAGACTTGGAACCAGCTCATTTCCAAGACGAGACTCTGGGATTGGTGAAGGAGCGTATGTTTTAGAATTAGCAGGTTTTAAGCAAAGGCAGATACGCTCAAAGGAAGAAAAGTGTGCTTTTCTTTGTCCTTAAAGGAACTTCACTCAAAGCAAAGCGTGCACAAACAAGGCCTCTTTTCAAATACAGTTCTGCCCAGGCCACTCAGGTCATAAGCCCAATCCCTACTGTAATGGATTCAGGGGGGATACAAGCCATCGTTATCTTGATTTAACTAGAAATGAAGAGAAAGAGAGAGAGCACAAATGTATAATACTGTGGTACATCATCTCTGATGTTTTAAAGGACAGCTCTTCTATTAAGGGTCGCTGGGCTCTAAACAGTGAAATTACTATCTTGATAGAAAAACAAAACTACAAAACCACATGCGTCTATTATTTAAAAAAAAAAAAAAAAGGAAAAGAAACCAGTGCAAAAAAAAAAAAATCACACCTTAAAAAGAAAAAGTTCACAGTGATACTTGGGAGCCTCACTTGCTCTGTTTTAGGTTTTCCTTAAGGAAATGGCAAGTCTAAACTTCATTTTAAAAGCAAAATGAGTTACCGTGCTACCTTATCTGTTTCCGAGGTGAGGGTGGGGGCTTAGGTGAGCTAACCTCCAGTGTGTATATTATGACAGACAGGCTCATGCCCAACTCGAATGAGACATAAAGATATTCTACAATGTTGACATATATAGAAATAACAGCACAAAAGTGTTTTATGTACCAGTTTGAAAAATTAAGTCTGCACAATGAAAACCTGACATTAAACAAGGGTCACATTTCCTATTTTATACACAACGTGCTCTTAAAAATCAAAAGAAGCAGGTAGTTAACTTCACAAGAGGAAGCACGAAGAAGACAAATTTAGACAACTGGCTAAAATGCCACCAAAGTATTACAAAAGCATGCCAAACGGGCCCTTTAAATTCAGTATATTATGTATTTACTAAATTCTGAGCAGATTGATCTTTTTGTTTTGTCTTTCTGTGACTGTGTATGTGTGTGATGGTGGACATGTGTGAGTGTGAGTCGAGTATGGTTTTCTTTTTTTCTTTTTCTTTTTGGTTGAGAACTTTTCCATTTAGTACAGAAGGAGAAAGGCTTTAAGCAATTAAAATGACCATGAACATTGTAATTGTGTGCCTTTTTACAAATAATTATAATTAAAGTTAACTAATAGGCTATTTCTATTCTCTTTTACTATCTGTTTATAAATATTCCCTCCAACTGATACAGTAACCTAAGCAAAATAGGCCATGTTCGATGGTATCACATGCTCCAACTCCTAGGATTTGAGAATTGAAAACTGTGCTATATATGTGGCTATATGAACACAGGTTTTTTAATCCTTCAATTTATTACAACTGTAAAAATTTGAGAAATCTAGTCCCATCCCACTGTATCCAACTTGCCACTTAAATCCTGGTTTTAAAATAAGAAAAGCAGGGATCTTCCTGGCAACTGTAATAGTCAAAAGAAAAACTAGCAGTGACTGGGGGGGAAATTGAACCGCTGAGATGAAACTATCACTGTAACTCCCAGCAAATGTCAATGCTATCCTTATATCTCGTACCTGTGATTCTGGAAGCTTTCAGAGATTCTCTTTGAGACTTGCTCTTATAACCAGATCTAAACTTTTTTTCCCTCTCCAGTTTTACCAGTCATGCTTAGATATAAAGTCTGGATAAAGAAAGCAGACAAGCTGGAGGAAGAAGGGGGCTGAGAGGTCTCCAGAAATGCTATTGTTTTAATAGGTCCCACTCCATTTCTTTTAAGAACAAATACTATCAACAAGCTTAATGTCCAGAGGTTTGTGCATCTCACAAAATGCTTCCAGCTTCTCGTTTCAATTTTTGCCAAAATATTCTCTCAAATTGACTTAGAATAAATGAATAAACAAAAAGGGAGTATGTCCAGTCTAACAGATCACAAAATGAAAGCAAAACATTAAATCAGTGTGCACTGAAAATGAGAAAAGATGATAAAATACACTTTTAAGAAGCTAGACTGAATGGCAAATACCAATAAAGGGTCTACATCGACATCCTAAAGCTTTGGAATGTTTCCCAGTGTTACAACAAGGCAGCTATCCGTGTCTACTGTTTTGGAGTGGTGTCGGTCCTCTCTGGTTTGTTACATGATGATTTGTTGTTCCTATGTTTGTCGGCTGTGGATTCACTGCTCAGACTCACAATCCTCCACAACTTCGGTCCACAGGGATGGGAACTCTTCTATCGAGATTTTCTTCGGCAGTTTTCATGAGTATAGCGAGCCGGCTTCCAGACACCCTTCCTTTTTGAATAGCACTCATCAGCTTAAAGAGAAAATAGGTAACGGATTCAAAAGGTGGACCAGCTTACTCCTGGTCTTCACAGCATTTTAATAGTAACCCTTGCAGCAGGTGAGAATAATTAAGTGCCCCCATCAAAACCATAGCAGGTACTACAGTTCACAGAAGAAACTATGATTTTCAAACATTTCAAAAAGGGGTAAAGGGGCAGGTATTTTGCCAAGGCTGCAAAAACTAACACCTATCTAGCAAATCAGTCTGCCTTTAAAATGCAGATTGAATATATTACATTTTGCCCCTTAATGAGCTCAGCACATATACATTTTTTTGAGCAACTCAAATATTGAATCTTTAATTCCATTTTAAAATCTTAAAAAGGAATCTCAGGGATTGAACAAAGACAAACCATGACATATTTAACTACTCTTTTTTAGTGTTATTGTACTTGACAACTTCAAGTCCCCCAAATCCAAATTCCTTAAAGACTTTTTAAAATCATTTACTTTTAAGTCCTTGAAAATGGACCCAGAGATCTACCTTAAGAAGTAAAAGCACTCCACAGCCCAGATTTTAGCTAATTCATTTTTATCCAGTGGATAAAATCAGAATTAGTCTTGAAATTACATGCAGTCGGCGGGCAAAGGCCTTTAATCTGGAAGGCACTGTGCAATTATGAGCGTGGGGATTGTTTTTTTTCCTTTTCAAGTTGATGTGGTTTTAACTATTTGCTTTTCTTGATCTCACTTCTTCAATATTTTTTATCTATTTTTTAAAGAACTGATTTAGTCATTCATCAGGAGTGTGTGTGTGTGTGTGTGTGTGTGTGTGTGTGTGTGTATATATATATATATATATATGTAAATCCTCAAAATATTTTTAGGGTTATAGTTTCTAGTCTAAAGAGATACATTTCTTAAAAATGACTCTGAATAAGGGTCAGAGGCATCTGCCAAGTGGCTGGATCAGAATTTCATGACCTTATTAAAAGCTGTTTCACAAGCTACTGTTTATTAGAGATGGACTCCTACATGCAGAAGTCATTAGAGTCCAAACCTAAAAATAAAGTCATATAATGATGCAGAATCTACAGAGATCTTCCATGAGGATTATTTTAAAATATCTGTATTCAAAACTGTCTAATGGGATACACACGGACTCTTAATCTTCAGAAAGGGAAACTATTTTAATAAAAATGAAACAAAACCCTGAAAAGATACTCTCCATCTATGAATGGTATAACAAAGAATGTGGACATCTAAAGACAGCAATGTCTTGTTTACTGTTTTGTCTGATTCAATGAATACCTTCAAAGTTTATCAGCACTAACAGAACTGAGAGAGCTGGAGGTTTTTTTTTTTTTTTCCTTTATCCATAAAGGTTGTATGATGTATCAACTTTTAACAAATCAAAGTTTTCTTCAAACATTACATATATCTTAAAACCATATTACGAGAAAAAATAACATTTGGGTGTGAATATATTTCATAAGAAATATAATCAGCATTTTTAAGTTGAAAATGATACCATGTATGCACTTAGTAAAGCATCTCTAGTCCCTTTCACTTAGAATTGGACAAGAAATAATCATTAAAAAGACTATAAGAAAACTTGCAAGTGGTTTAAATTATTTTCTATGCGTTTAGCTCTACTGCACTCAAGAAAATTACTTAACACCCAAAATCCATATCCATAACATTAGACTCTTATTGTTTCTAAGACCTCAGGTCTTTGAACCCTAAATGCTGCTGTCTATTTACAACCTATATGAAATGAAGCATTAGCTATTTATTTGAAGAAAAGTTTTCTAAAATCCTGAGACAGACAAATTTCTCAAGGAAAACAACCAGACAAAAAATGTATGAAATGGTTTCTAATTTCCAAGCATACATTTTAAACTCAATTTCAAATGTCCACCTAGTTAAACAGTAAGCTAAAGAAGTAACATTCTTTTTTGTAATGCTGGACACAATCCGTGAAAATTTTCTGCATTTAGATTCAACAATGCTCTTATCTGCTGCTCATCTCCAGAGAGACAATTACCATTTCCTTTGCCTTGATCTTGTTTGTTTAACTTGACACAGTGAAGAAAGGGCTGACATTGACCAAAATCCCCAGCATTAATTTATTTCATGTTCAGCATTCATCATTGCCATGGTGCAAGCAAGACCTGGCATTCATTTGAAATACCTGCCCAAGAAGCACTACAGAAAAAACCTGGCCTGTCTGGAAACCAATACATTCTTCGTAAGAGCAGAGTTCTATGGACAGTTACAAATAACGTATGAGGTGGTTGAGTTTCCTTCTTTTAAGGAACTTTTAAGGATTCATGTGTAGCATCCATTTTGAAGTAACAACATTTACTTTCTTTCCGGTTATTATTAAACAACTGAACCTTGAATAAGTGGAAAATTAGAAATAAAGATGCTTGGATTACATGGTCTTGACCCTAGAATATAGCTTTCCTTTCTCTTGCTTTTCAGGTTTGTTGTAACATAAGAATATAACCATTTCATTTTGGGTTCTCAAGTGAATATGATTCTCAAATGAACACAACTTTGATTTCTTTAAACTTCCTCTATTAAAAATAAACTTTGTACTTTAGAAGTAAAGAAGTGTCCAGCAGTGGTCTCCCACAGCATATTTCTTTATAAAGCACATTTCTGATTTATCCCTTTAAGCCATAATTAACCTAGATTTAATCTAAATTGCCCAATACAACATAATGTATCTTATAAAAAGCAAAAGAACACACACCATGCAAAGTCATATCCTTTAAGACATATCAACCTTCGCTGGCTTCAAGCTTTCTTCTTTTTCAGAATGAGGTGACAACTGTACTGACTTTGAAATCCATTCCTGAGTATCTATTGATGATGAATAGATAAAAAGCAAATATACTTGTTTCCTTTCACCACAACTCACCTGCAAAAATTCATTGAGTTCAACCTGTCCATTTTTATTCAAATCTACTTCATTCAGAATTTCATGTAGCGTATTTTCATCCATTTGGACGCCGATACTCTAAGTAAAAGGAAAGCACAAAATAATGAAGTTTCACTAAAAATTATGTATTTCCTTTTATTAACATTACTAGCCTTTCAAAAATTCAGAGAGAAATAGTATTTATAGATAGCACTAGATGAGAAAAAAATTATCTAGGAAAATCTTTACATTCCTCTGCTATCAAAGATACTGAACCATAAAAAATACCTCTAATACACGTTGAACATCAACAATGGTAATAAAGCCTTTCTGGTCTGCATCGAATTTATGAAATCTCTTCTTGTACCTGGAACACAATGTTAAATAATGGAAAAATATACTTAGGTAAGTGAAGACAAAAAGAGAGAGAGAGGGGGAGACAGAAACTTATTAGAAGTACCTGTCAATGTCTGAAGGCAGTAGGCTAATTTCAGAGCGATCTGTTAACTGTTCTGATCGAGATTTATAGCCCATTTCATAATATAGAAACTTCCTGGCTGTTTCAAGTTCTTCCTAAAACACAGACACACACAAAGTTCAAAGATTTATGGAAAGAATTATTGATTTTTTTCTCCTTTTTTTCCACTTGGTTTTCTAAACAGAAAGTTCATCCTCATTTTTCTGGCCAGGACAATTTTTTATTTCCTCTAGTTTTACTGAAGTATAATTTTATTCAATAAAATTCACCAACTTTAGGTACACAGTCTGTTTATACGCTACCACGAACAAGATAAAGAGCATTTCTATCCCCTAAAAAGCTTCCTCATTCCTATTCCAATTGCTTCCTTCCCTTGACCTCTACCCCTAGGCAACCACTGATCTGATTTTGTCACCAGAGTTTTGTCTTTTCTAGAATTTCATATTAAAGGGTTCATATAGTATGTAGTCTTCGGTGTTTGACTACTTTCACATAGCATAACGATTCTGAGAGTCATTCATGTTGTTGCATGCTTTAATACTGTTTGTTTTTATTGCTGAATATTCCCCCACAGTATTGACTAGCAAAATCTACAGGACCAAATCTTTGTGGTTTGGTGACCAAAGAGCAATTAAAAGTAAATAACTATTGTAATGTGGCATGCTGTATCAAGACAGACATCATGGGTTAACCAATTCTAACATTTTGTCACTTGGATGCTGCTGCTAAGTCACTTCAGTTGTGTCCGACTCTGTGCGACCCCATAGACAGCAGCCCACCAGGCTCCCTGTCCCTGGGATTCTCCAGGCAAGAACACTGGAGTGGGTTGCCATTTCCTTCTCCAATGCTTGGGTGCTGCTAGTTGGATGGAAATGACAGAGCTTTGGGAAAAAAAAAACAAAAACACGCTAGTCTATTGAATAGTTACTTTTCTTGTTTTCAATGATCCCAGCCTCAACTGATACTACCTATTGCTGTGAACACTGCAATTCCACCAATTTGTTTGGGATTAGTGAAACTTTCTGAGAGTAATTTTTTTTAAGTCAAAAGATTTTTTTCCTGTATCACAGCACAACAAATATTGAGTTGGCAAAAAAGTTCGTTCTGGTTTTTCCTAAGCTGTATCAGTAAAACCCAAACAAGCTTTTTGACCAAACCAATAGAGCTTTCCTTTTAAGAGTTTTTTTACTCTCCTGTATAACACATGATTTTAAATCCCTTCACCATGCTGGATAATTTCTCCCAAACCACAGCTAGTCTGTCATGTAATAAAATGGTCAGAACACAACACAATACTCCAACAGAGATCTGGCAAGTACCTAGAAAGAAGTAACTATCAGCATCATTAGTCTAGATATATGATTTCTTTAGGAAGCTTAAGATTGTAATTGCACTTGGGGGCAGCCATGATCCACTGTTACCTGCTATGCATTTACAGTTAACAAAAAATATATTTCTTTTTTGCATATACTACTGTTAAGTCTTGTCAAATCTATCATGAATGGATGGTGTTGTTTTTCTACCTAATACAAGGTCTGCCATTTGTCTCTATTAAATTATACCTAATGTAATTGCAATTTCACCCATTGCTTCAATCTATCACCAAGCATTCACCCTTCCTCCAGTTTCTTACGAGTACACCAAAGATGATCATTTGACTAGTTACAAATCCACCATTTTAAAAAGACATCACAGGGGGCTTCATAAAATGCTTTATGGAGGCCGGGGGGGTGGGAGCGGGGGGAGCACAGAAAAAAAAAATGCTTTATGGAATCCAAATATATTATGTCTATAACATATCCTCAATCTAACAATCATGTGCTTTTCCTGAAAAGCTATATCTGAAGTGATTTTTTCTAAGTGATTAATTATTACCTTCCAGAGATCACTACTTCTTGCTAAATACTGATAAAACAAACTTAAATGCCATAACCTACAAAACAGCCCAAGACCAATGCCAAGACCACCGGCTTATAGGTTATAAACTTTATTTCTCCACTTTTGTTAGTTACTCAGGACCCAAGCAGCCAACTTAAGAATGTGGTACTACATTTGCCCACCTTCTGTCTTCTGATTCTGTTCCTATTTGCCATAATATTTTAAACCTCGACAGTAGTTAAATAAACCCCATCTGCAAATTCTCTGAGTACCCTGAGGTATATAAAATTTCTGAGTTGGCATAAAAACGCATTTAGAGCAGTCTCCTATTTAAATGCCTATTTCCTCTTATCAATATTTATTTTGCTTTTCTCACAATGAAAATCATTCTCCTTGACAAATAGGAGAAAAAGAAAAAATAAATTGGAATTAAACTATGAGTTGAAAGGTTCCCTCCCTTCTCTGGCAATCAAAAATCTGGTGCTAGCTACCTCTGAGCAAGGATCTAGGTTAGACTTTCTTTGTACTCTTTTCTAGTTTTAAAAGCTACTTTTAATGTTTTTAGGATTTTTGCCAGTTGCTGACACTATTCATATACATTCTGATTGTCCTGGGTACTCTTCCGCTGCTGAGCACCCATCTTCCCTCTGTTTGATATTTGGTGCTTATCAGTTTGCTCTGTCCATGGTCACTCCATTTCTTCACTTGCTTCCTCTTTATTCTTCTTGTTGGAATCAATTTTGAAATAATTTCCCTTTGGGAGATGCCCTCAATCTACTTAAGTGGTCTTCTTTTTAAAGTCTCTCAATGAAATGCATGTTTTCTCTGCAGGTTATAAAGTCTACATTACCAAGTATTACTGCAGCATTTCCCAAAATACATCCTAAAGCAATACTAGTTTCCCTTTCCACCAGCCCTTCCAACATGTGAGAGTTGGATCTGTCCCCAAATAAGCTGCCTTTGGGAAACTGACAATGCACATAAGCACTTTAAAGGCACCAAATTATCTGCACTAGGGAATTATGGTTTCATTTGCTTAACTCAGATTTTCCCAAACTCTTTTGACCATATAGTCATCTTTTCACTGTTATTAATTTAGACACTGATTATTTATTTATAATTATGTATTGTTTTTACATAGAGCTTCCCAGGTGGCTCAAGTGGCAAAGAATCTGCTTGCCAAAGCAGGAGCCACAGGAGATGAGAGTTTGATCCCTGGGTCTGGAAGATCCTCTGGAGGAGGAAATGGCAACTCATTCCAGTGTTCTTGCCTGAAGAATCCCATAGAATCCCACAGAGGAGCCTAGCAGCCTATAGTCCAAGGGGTCGCAGAGTCAGACATGACTAAGCACGCACACACACATATTAACATATATATTTAATTGTGTAAAACACAATTTGGCAGTGTTGCATTCCTAAATATCTTTACCACCTCCTCTATCAATCCCCAACTCCCCTAGATAATGCCTTCCTCCTTAATCAGTTCTAAGTTGGCTGCCTTTGGTCTTAAATAACGGTTCTCCAAATCATCTTATAAATTTTGGAAAATACACACATTCCTGAGGTGTATGTGTGTGTGTGTGTGTGTGTGTGTGTGTGTGTTGTAACCACTCGATTAAATCTGAAGATCCTTGAAACTATGAGCTATTTATTATTCCCCTAAATATTTAGTATAATGCTCAGGATACAAGTCACTCAGTTAAGTATTGACTGGTAAAAACAACCACAATCCATCTACAAAGAGTTATTTATCACCCTGCTCCTCTTTCACTTTTGCAGGTTACATAATCCCAGTGCTTTTAACCTTTTCTTAGCAGTCCGGTAACCTTTAATTCTTTCTCCCCTCTCCTTTGTTCTCTCTAGACTATCTACTGTTCTCATGAATACTCCTATATCTCAGATACCTCGCAATAACTTCAGGTCTCTTATTTCTGTTATTTTGTTTGTTTAGGGGGTTGGGAGAATATTTCTGAGTACATAAATCTGCTCATAAAACCTAAACCCATGTAAATCTAGTTTCCTCGGGAGAGCTGAACACAGCCAGTTCACAGAGTTTTCTTCCTTCTTCCTACCTCCTACAGCCTGCATTCCTGGCACAAAGCACCTTCCTGCATATTCAAATCACTCCAACCATAATTTTTACAGGAACACATTATCCCCAGTCCTTCTACATGGTAGAAATGATTGGCAGTAGCACAGGAGTAAGTTTCACTCTAGTGCTGCCTCACTATATAGCTTTAAAACTGGCCAAACCCAAACTCAAAACCAGAAGAGCTATATAAACCAGTCCCGCCAATGCAGAGGCAACAGGGCTGGGTGGGAAAAGGGCGTCCAGGATCTGGACACCTGGCTTCAATCCCAGTTCCACAATCTACTGGTTGTATGAACTCTCACCAAGACTTACTCCCTGAGTCTGTTTTCTCATCTATAAAATGAGGGTAAAGGTTATGCCTGACAGCACTGTGACCAGGATTAAGGAGTTCTTTTCAGTGATTTCTACCATCAGTACACTACATATGTGGCATGAAAATGACCGACGGAGAATATTTTAAATGTAGGGCTATGGCTTCACCCCTGAAGACTGATTCTAACAGTCTAAGCATTAGTCGCTCAGTCATGTCTGACTCTTTGCAACCTCATGGACTGTAGCCCACGCGGCTCCTCTGCCCATGGAATTCGCCAGGCAAGAATACTGGAGTGGGTTGCATTTCCTTCTCCAGGGGGTCTTTCCAACCCAGTGATAAAACCTGGGTCTCTTGCATCGCCTACGTCGGCAGGAGGATTCTTTGCCACTAGTGCCACCTGGGATACACTACATGGACTGAGCTGTATCCCCCAAATCCATATGCTGACAGCCTAACCTGCAGTATGACAGGATTTGGAAATGGGACTCTGGGGAGGTAACTAATTTTAGATAAACCTTGTTGGGATTAGCACACTCAACGGAACAGACCAGACATCTACCTCCTGCATCTCCTCCTGAAAGTACCTGTCTGAAAGCCAGGAGGAAGGCTCTCACCAGAACCCAACCATCTCACCCTGGCACCCCGATCTCAGATTTCCAGCCTCCAGAACTGTGAGAAATACATTTATGTTGTGTAAGCCATTCAGTCTGTGGTACCCTGTCAGAGCAGCCTGAATAGACTAAGACAGGTGGTGTATAGGAAAGAGGGAGGAATCAACTATAGGAAGGCCACTAACTGGCTGACTAAAAGGATGACGAGAGCCAAGAACATGGAGCAACGTGGAGGAGACTGGAAAGTGTGACCAGAGCCACTAACAGCAAAGTGGCCGTGAAGGAGCCTAAATGGAATAGGTTCAAGAAAGACTAGGGGAAAGGAACTAAACCAATTAACACAGGGAATAGTTTCTGAATAAATACAAGAAAATGCCTCTGCCTGAAACTTTGGTTTAATTAAAAATCATGACGATCTGTTTATTACAAGAGGCCCTGGGCTGTATATGTGGACATCTGAGCATCAGTGGCTTTCTTTTTTTAAATTTGGATATAAAGTTTCAAATGACACAAATCAATAAGCATTTGTGGTCAGGCCATAAAACAACGATTTCCTACCAAAGGCAAACTTGCAGGAGTGTGAATTTCACTGAAGAATACATTCTAAGAATGTTTTCAATGAAAACCAGAAAAGGTTCTACCCACAATCATTATTATCTTACTTTTTCAGGAATTATGACCACAAATTTTAGAACATTTTTCTATAAGGGATTTTCCAAAAACAACCAAGAAGAATATTTGGTTACAAGGATATTTGTTACCAGAATTTGTTATGATGACATATTTGTTACAAGAATATCTTTCCAGTTTCCTAAGGCCTAGTAGTATTAAATACACACAGAAATTGGCAGGAATTATAAACTCACCATCAAAAACTATGCTAGCCTCTGAACCTATTTGCTGGGCAGGAAAAAAGACACAGATGTACAGAACAGATATATGGACATGAGAGGGCAGAGGGGTAACGGGGAGGGTAAATTGGAAGATTAGGTTTGACATATATACACTACCATGTGTAAAACAGATAGCCACTGGGAACCTGCTGAACCACACAGGGAGCTCAGCTCAGTGCTCTGCGATGACCTAGAGGGGTGCGGTGGGGTGGGGGCTGGGGAGCAGATCCAAGAGGGAAGGGATACATGTATACACAGAGCCAATTCGCTTTGTTGTACAGCAGAAACTAACACAACATTGTAAAGCCACTGCCCCCCAATCAAAAAAAGAGAAAATAACTGTTAGCCTCTCCTAACAGATTAAGACATTCCATGTCTGTAATGGAAAATGTGGTTTTAGAGACTTCTATATAATACCTCTTTTTTAGAATCATCCCAATTCAATTCTCGGCCCATCAATTCAACAATCCTAGGTAGGGCCTCCTCTGCCGCCTGCACATTTAGGAAGGCCAGGCGAGTACGACGTGAAATCATATCCACAGCGGTACAAGCATACTCCTTAATCCCGTATTTCACCTAGGTTTGAAGTAAAATGATTAATTTAAGCCTTTTTTAAAAGGAGGGAAATAAAGCTTCACTTAAAATCCATGCTTAGGTACAATGACATTTTTCTTTATATACTCTGGTTCCCTCTAGCAGGCATGAAGCAAATAGTGACATCACACAAGTTCTCCATTTTCTGCCTGCCAAAGGAGATTTGGAAATTGGAACAATTTGGATAAGAGTTAATGTCTTCTCCTTGAATAGAAACTGCCCCAAACATGTAAACTGAATCACTTCTCAGTTACCATCCACAGTAATCACTTCTTTTGTTTATGACAAGGATGTTAATACACATAGCTGAATAGGCAAAGAACAAATTTAAAGTTAAAATTAAAAAGTTACAGTCTCATCTCTGAAGGCTGTCTACAGTTTTATGTCTGAGAGTAATCAGATGACAGAAGTCTTGCATTCAATCAACAACAAAATGCTTACTGGACACCCGTGTTTAAAATGTAGTGAATTATAAATGTCAAGTCAAGACATATCATCAGGGACTTTCCTGGCAGTCCACCGGTTAAGACTCTGCCTTCCAATGCAGAGGGTGTGGGTTTGATCCCTGGTCAGGGAGTTAAGATACCAAATGCCTCGTGGCCACAAAACCGAAACATAAAACAGAAGCAACACTGACAAATTCAATAAAGACTTGAAAAATGGTTCATGTCAAAAAAAAAAAAAGTCATCAGGCAGAACGTAAGTGGTACAAACTTGAGGAGCTCCAAACTCTCAAAAGGGGCAAACTACTGAGTCAGTAAGACTTGGGATAGCTCTGTGGAGCAGAAAGAAATCCATATTTTCTGTGATTATTGTTATCACTATCAATATAACTTCAGAGATGAAATTAAAATTATGTAAATGAAACAATTTACATATTTGTTTACAATTTACAAATATGCTGGGCAGACATTTTGCTCCAGCTTATAGCTGATATTTCTGCATTAAAACTTAGCTATGTATAATTTCTTAAGAGGACGAAGAGTGAACAGATGAAAAGTATCCCAGGGCAGATGGGAAACTTCCACAGGGCCGTTCACATACCTCTGCTTCAATGTATGGAAATTCCGACACAAGACGCACCCCAACAATGGGCCACCGCTTTCCCGTCACACTTGCCATCTTGGCCACCTCAAAAGCCTTATCACCATAGGTGGCGGCAAGATGCTGGGCCACCTAAAGAAATGAAACTGCATCAGGCAGGTCCTTTGAAGTATCAATAGCTTCTGGATACAAAGCAAAAAACTGTACCTGCTTATCTCGTCAGGTTTTCTTTTTTTTTTTTTAACAGCCTGTAACTAATAATCCTAGGAGAGCATTTGATTTTGATTTCGTGGGAGGAAACCACATAGGCTCCGAATGCTTAGGCCAGCACAAAGTCTACTACACATGTATCACTGTACCAGTGACTGATGAAGCTTCAGCTTTACTGTGCTCCTGATATCACTTCCGAAGAACAGCCTTCCTTATGCTCAAGAGAGAAAGAATTCGGGAGGTCCTGTCTGCTAGGAACAAGCCATACAAACCCTAGATTCTAAAACAGAAACCAAAACATGCATTGCTTTTTAGCAACTAGAGCAAAATATTTTTTCCCATTAGTTCACTCCCACAGTACACTGTCAGAAGCAAACTGAGCTATAGGAAACTCGGAGTCATGGAGGCCCCGTGGTTGCCGATCCTGTTACTGGCAACAGTGAGATTAAGTCAAGAGGAAGATGATGCGGCAACGCACACCCACCTCACTTTCAAGTCCATAGTCCTGGACGAGCCTGATGTAGAGTGTGGGGCTCCAGTCTTTGCCCCCCTGAAGGAAAAGCCCAACTGTTCTACTTGGTCCTGCTTTCAAATTGTGTGCCTTGACTGCGGCATTTATGGTATCTTCTGCCATAGATCGATAGGTTGTCCACTTTCCACCTAAAAATACATTGATAAGTCATTCATCAGGTTACTACCCATTTTTCTTACAGTTAACCATTTCTCAACTTATTAATAAGAAAATTCACCTGTTGTTTATAACAAATGTGGTGAAGCCATGGGTAAGATGTTACTCAGAATCATTAAAAAAAAAAAAAAAAAATGTTCATTAGCATTAAATGAGATTTTGATGTGAGAATTTAACTCAAGTTGCTATCCAAAGCACATCCAACAACAAGGTAGCATCCTGTACCTGCTATAGTGATAAGGCCACTCTCGCTGATGTCCACGACATGGTTTCGGGAGATGGACTTCGTGTCTGCAGACTTGGGATCTGTCACAAGGGGGCGAATACCGCTCCACGCAGCCAGGACATCCCCTCTTCTCACTGGGAAGGATCAATGCCAAGAGTTAAAAAGGATGATTCAAAGACACCTCAACAAAACCATGAAATAATTAATAAGCAGAAAATAGTTCAGTAAAAGGAGCACATAATATGTACTTTAAAAGGGAGGAAAAGCCCTTAAATATAAGAGCTAGATGAGTGGTAAGTTACAATGGGGATGGTGACATCCCCGGCAGTTCGGTGATTAGGCCCTTGGTTAGGTCCAGGGGTTAGGTCCGTGATTCCATTGCAAGGGGCACGGGTTTGATCTCTGGTAGGGGAACTAAGATTCTGCATGCTGTGCAGAGCAGCCAGAAAAATGGTAAAGGAGGTGAAAAAAAAGCAAAAATCTGGAAAAATCACTGATATGGGTTCTCAAAAAGGAAACAAAATAAATGTTAGCAGCCCTCAGCTGGGACAATCTGCAGTAGTTACAAAGAACAACAACAGTAAAGCAGACACAAAAACCAACCAAGCAAACCAAAAGACTTATGAGTTGTCATATCTCCTCCAAGAATATATCCTGCTATCTCTTCCCAGAAAAGACAAAAATACTTATTAGAAGAGGGCAATCTGGATTTCAGATCCCATTCACATCTGAATTGTGTGTTCTTATATAGTGAACCTTCTATATATTTAGACAAAGCAGACTTTGAAAAATATTTAAATATACATCTAGCAAATTCTTGTGTAAAGAATCACAAAGACTTTGAAATGACTAAATATTAGACCAGTCCAAAAAAAGAGCACATAACCAAGTACAGGGAAAAGACCCTAAAAAGTTATACTGGATGACAGACAATCTCTCCATCTTGATCTCAAACGAAAGATAGATGTCTGGTAAAGATAACTTCATCTAAGGCTAAGGTAATCTGACATATTTTGGCATAGCTCGTTAAGGGCCACACTCATAATATGACTACAATCTGAAAGAAAGAGGTACCCATACATCTCTACAGGGGTGTTTAATCAAACCCATATTCCTACACTGAATCTAAACAAAGGGAGAATA
The DNA here is from genome assembly GCF_027580195.1 of Bos mutus. Lineage (NCBI taxonomy): Eukaryota > Metazoa > Chordata > Mammalia > Artiodactyla > Bovidae > Bos > Bos mutus. The sequence continues at coordinate 96,222,277 of NC_091618.1, read as the reverse complement.
AAACTCATACGCTAGTGAGGAAAACCTAAGGCTTCCAGTCTTGTTAACTGCTGACCATGAGGGCATCTTGATGCTGGGATACCATCCCTAGATTTGCTCCCTTAGGGGGGATCTTCTTCAACAGATTTAATCCTGATGGTTTCCATGGAATGGGGGTTAATTCTCACTCCACACAATTCCACAAAAGTCTTGTAAAACCGCAACACAAATCATGCAATATTTTAATCTTTACAAAAAGCTTAACTAGGAAATTACCACTATTTTCCATTAGGGTTCAAACTGCCCTCTGAGTCAAAAATAAAACTTAGCCAACCACTTAGAACGTCATTGTGGTCACTGCAAAGTCTCAAAGTGTGTCTCTGAAATTCCTTAGGCAGCCACACTGATCAGGAATTTGGTTTCAATTCTCACAGCCTTCTGACTGATCTTAAAATTATTTGGTAGAAAACTAAACTTTCTAAAGTAAATTTAAAGCACATCCAAATAATCCTTGTGACAAATGCTTTACCTTTTCTGGTATAACAGGCAGAAAAACACATCTATGAATCTGTACTATCTGAAACAAAAAGACCAAGCTAAAACATTTGAGTTTTTCATTCAGGGAGGAAAACTAAATGAAGCACAATATATACTGATATGATTTTTAATCCTTATTTTTGAAATTGATACTCAAAAAAAGGAAGAGAAAACATTATCAGGAAGACTTCATAACAGGTCAAGAACCTTAATTTATTTTGCTTGATATCTTAGCATTCAGTTTTTTAGTCTGAGAATTATATCAGATGAATACTGAGATAAAATTTACTTCAAAAGATACACTTAGGATAATCAAATTTTAGATCACATTTAAAGTAAGAATCAGGTTTTATGGCCTACAGCATTGTTATATTATTACATTAGAGCGTGGTTGGATCAGGGGATCTACTGTCTATCAGTTTTCTCCCAACCTTGAGATTTAATGACTTGTATGGATTATTCAAAATGCCGTTTTGCAGGGGGTGGGGGGATGTGACGAAGAATAAAGCACTTTTTACCTCTCTAGCATCTAAATTAAGTGGTGACCAGTCAGGGCTGTGGGTGTAATCTAGGCCCACAGGGAGCAGCATAGCTAAACACATGAAACATGAAATCTAACTTCTTGTAGAAAAGACAGCAGCAAACTGAACTAACAGGTTTCTCTCTTTATTACCTACTCACCCACAATGGAAACCTTGCACACTGTTACACTCTAATTAAAGTTCTCTTTGGTAAAAGATTCACCAGCAGTGGACAGATAGCACAGAGGACCTTCCAATCCTGCTAGGAACTTCTGCAGCCATATTGTAACAAAATGGGAAACAACTGCGGGGCAAAGCAACCTGGAGGGTGGGGGAGTGAAAAGCAGTAAGGGTCCTGCACTGAAGGTTTTGCTCAATCACGAAATCAGTCACCTCCTGAGACTTCTTATATCTGGAGATCTTCTTTTACAAGATACTGCATTCTTTATTTTATACCAACAAAAAATACAAATTCAACGATTCTAATAAATTGAGTATTTGCTTCTAAACGGTCTATGTAAGTACCTTTAGCTTACGTAGAGTTGTTTCATAGACTTTTCTGCAGTGATGGAACTGTTTTGTACCTACACTGTCTAATTCAACAGCCACTAGCTGCCTGAGCTTATGAAGCACTTGAAATGTGGTCCATGCAACTGAGAAACTGAAATTCAAACTTTCTCTCATTTTAACTAATTTAAATTTAAATAAGCACATGATATTCACACATATAGGCTATAATTTTGCATAATGCAGTTCTAGAACAAAACTGTCAAGTAGTACATCTCAGACTTGTCCTGGTAAATTTTCAAACTGGGTAACTCCCCCATGGCCACCTTGCTCATGTCTCCAATGGAGAAACCATTCAGTGAAATCTGACAGTGAGAATATAATCTGCTGTAATAGAATGTGACTCTCTCCAAAATACTTTACTATCACAGCATGCTCCATACTTAACATTTCAAAGTATCCTTCTCTCCTACTAATCTCATCAATTCAAATAAATGAAAATATTTTTACTAAATTAAGTACTCCTACCCTCAAGTTCTTACCCAGAAATTGACCCTACCATTCCAGCTGTAGCCAAGAACATCATCTTGGCTGTAGTCAAGAACTCACCATGGTATAATACGTGAGGAAAAACCTCAACTCTAGCTTGTATGCTTCAGAACTCAAAGATTCTATTCACCTTGATTTTCCTGGTCCTCATACTGTCGAGATAGCTAAGCAAGATGGCATTACTGTTGCATCTTTCTCACCATGTTGAAAGTCTTTGGCAGTATCAATTCTAGTATTTCTCAGTACCTCAAATACTGTATCAAGTAGAAGTCATGAATACTGATCAATATATATGAAATGGCATATTAGAACATTCTCTGAAGTTTTTATATCAAACAAGAGCTGACATTACAAAATCAAAAGCAATAACATTTTGGCCTCTGAGCCAATATGCTACACTTTAGGTTTCTAATGATTACATATTTAAATAACTGGATATCCTCTTTTAGAATAACTGAAAACTTTAATAAATAAAGTAAATAAAAAGCACCAGGGCTTCCCTGATGGCTCAGACTGTAAAGAATACACCTGCAATGCAGGAGACCAAAGTTCTATCCCTGGGTCACGAAGATCCCCTGGAGAAGGGAATGGCAACCCACTCCAGTATTCTTGCCTGGAGAATTCCATGGACAGAGGAGCCTGGAGACCTACAGTCCATGGTATCGCAAAGAGTCGGACATGACTGAGTGATTAACACTTGCACTTAATAAAACAAGATGAGAGGAAACAACACTACTATTAAAAATGAAAAAAAATTCTTGGTAAACACCACTTATGAGAGTAGCTCACCCAGATGGCACCTAGTTGATTTTTAAGTGCCAACTGCGAGTACTTCTGGAGTGTATAAAGGTTCTTGTCAATATTTTCAGAAGGATAGTGAGGAAATAACATAGTCCTCCTAACCATCATGGTTAAGAATTCTTTTTATTATATTATTTTTATTGTAAATAACTCATTCAAGTTTTAGTGTATAAATTATATAATGACTAAAATATAAATAGTAAAGTTGAATAGACATTTTTCACAGCTGGTTGAAAAGACTAAGTGCTGTATAATTGTTTCCAATTATAATTAGTATTTTTATTCTTAAAAACTTGGCAAGAGAAGCCCTGGTTTTAAAAGTTAATAGAAAAGGCAGCCCACAGGAAATGATAATTAAGAGCTAAATGTGCTGTTTTGCTTCACATCAGTTATTTAGCCATACATTTTGGGGTGCTCTTTCTCATGTTTGCCACTTTCAAAAAAATCAGTAAAAAGCATGTGAAAATATCTAAACGAACACAGGGGAAACAGCATCAGAAATCAATACTTCTCTACCAGCATGTTTAACCTGTGGAAATGAAGTGTTAATCACAGAAATAAGATACCATATTACATTTATAAACTAATGAAACTAGAAAAAGCAAAGCGCGTGACACTATAATTAAACAGCTGGAAAACATCCAAGCCTGTGTAAGTTGATAACCCTGGTACAATCTCTGGCAGTGAAAAGGCAGGTCTGCAGTGAGTTGATACGGCCAGCTCCGTTGTTAATTGAATAACAGGCAATCTATAAACACTACTAATTGCATATGTGAAAACCTGTGTACAACTAGAGAAGCTGCTTAGAGAAGCACTCCAGAAAAACTCCACGGATAAAGCACTCTGCAGATCTTCTGTCCCCCTCCACCCCTTTAAGTCACAGCTTGGTTCACCACTGCATCCTCCTGATTAACCTCTACACAGCAGACAATGATACATTTTTCAAAAGATCATTTTTCCTCCTAATCCAATACACACCGCACAACTATCAATTACCCATTTCAGAAAAGAACAAACAAGTAATCTAGAAAATTCAGCCTGTGAATGGTGAGCTTTCTAAATTGTGAAAGAAGACATGGTCTCCTTCCCAACAGACAAAATGCTTTTCAGAATTGTTCTGACGCATTTTGCAGAAGTGTGGCAGCTGCTGTGAACAGCATGGAGTGTTAAGATTTGACACTTTTTTTTTCTTAAGGATATAGCCATTTGGGGAGGCTCAGAAACTGTTGTCAGAATTTTACTTATCCATCTAATAAATCGTTTTTAAATGATTATTTCAATCCTGGTGAATACTAACCATTTCAAAAACATGGCTCTGGGATCTATACAAAGTTTCTAATTTTTTAAATCTGTAGAGAAGACTGCTTGGCCCAAGGGACTGGTTATGAGAAATGAAACCTCTACTTTAACAGTCACATCCAAATAAGGCCAGTCACTTGAGAGCAAACGTCACCATCATTCCGAAGGTGTCTACCAGCTTCCATGAAATGAACTGAGAGAAGTAATCCACTCCCTAGTGGATATGATATCACATCATGCAACAAACCCAGGACTAGCAACTGGAATATGCACAATATTTAGAAGCATAAATATTAGGGCTAGACTGATATACACAATACCAGGCTCCAACATGAATGACCTATGGGAAAGAAAGTCACTGGGCCTCAGTTTCTTCACCTATAAAATGGAAATTACAAAATAAAACTAATAAGGTTGTTATGAGGAATCAGATAATATAAGCAATAGACTTAGCAGAGTGTCTTGCATAAAAAGCAATCCATGATAGTAGAGTTTTTAAAAATAAAGCACTCATTACCTACTGAGGAAAAATAAGATTAAAATACGTGCAGCAACAGCATGTAGTCAAAAAGACTGAATGGGGCCTGAAGCTGAGTTTCACTTTCACATTTATTTCACTATATTTCACAGTATAGAAGAGAATATCAGGTTTCACCAAAATTCCTTGGAAAAAATACAAATGAGAATGCCTTTACTTTGGAAATAGACATACTTTAGCTAACTAGGACTCTACCAAGACTGAGGGTACTTCCTCATATACTCTGAGGACTTCAGTTCAATAAATAAGAATAAAAGAAACCATGAAGAATCATTGTGGCTGAATTGCTTTTAAAAGGATAAGCTGATAAGGAGGAAAGGTGTGATAGATGGTGAGCATGGGGAAATAAATGAAGTACAAGCAAGAGCTGTCACTTCTGCTTTTATCCTGGATGTTTGCTACCTAGAGAATTCTTAATCTCAAGATTCCTGAGACCACCAGTGGAAAGGCAATTTGCAGTGTCCGCATGTTACAATTTACAGTATCCACATATTAATTTCAATCGATTTTTACAAAAAAATCAAAGTTGACAAAAATTCCTCATTAGTTTCACCAATTAACCTGATTACCAAAAGGTATATTAACTGAAAAGCTCTCTACAGACCAAGGAGGTCCTAGCTGGTATTACCAAGTCCTCTATGTATTAATAAGCAGAATAAAAGTGAGCGGTATAGGCTTGGTGTCTGTTCTAGCCCAAGGCTCATTTCACTAGTGGAAATCCCTACCCATGATATGGGCACAGCAGCTTCTTGGAACCTATACCTGTTTCCAGCACATCCAGTCTCTGGGCACATATAAGCAGTTAGATTTCTCATTCGTGCATCTGAACTTTAAGAATTTGGAACCTGTCAACTATAGCTCTCTGCTCTTGAATTAATTTTGTTTCTTGCTCTAGCAATCTAAACTTCCTGCTCTTGGAATCCAATGTAAACCCACTTTTAAAAAATATATCCAGGTAAATGTGAAATGAAGCAGGATTCAGTAACAATAATCAGTTCATTAAAGTACAGTCATACCCAGATAAAGCTTCTTCTATCTCACAAAATGAGGGGAAAAAGTATCAAGCTGAAATTGCAATGGATATTAAACTGGGCATAACTGTTTCTTAAATAACTGTGTGTGAGTATGTGTGTGTGTGAAAGAGTATAAATTTGGCCACATAGATTTCAATTACATGTACTTAATATATTTATACTATTATTACAGATATCCAAAGAAACTCTACTCAAAATGAAATTACAACCATTATTTGAAATTAGAAGAAACTAAAACTATATAATATGGATCAATCAATCAAACTAGGAGAATCCGCTAAACCACTTTGTAAAGCAGTTTGTTTTGTTTGATTGTAAATGTGTGATCACATAATGAAAAGAATTCCTTAGGGAAAAAGGATTCATAGATGCTAGTGAGTCACATTAAGACAAAAACTGTGTCCTTGCATGGCCTCCATTGAAGCCAACATTATAGGAGATTCCTGATATAAACAGATGATGACTATTTTTCAAAAATCTTAAATTTTGTACTTTCATATAAAAAGATTTTCATATTGCTACTAGCATCAAAAACCTTGAAAGCACCTAATTCGTTTTGATTTAAAATAATTATAAGTAGCATACCAGATATATATAACAAGCTTTGAAACTGAATAAAGAATACTTACCCTTAAGGAGCTCCAAGTGAGAATATATCTTACATTATTACCTGTTATACACTGCTGTGATATACTAGCTCAGTGATCTAAGGGACTACAAAAGATAGGCGGCTTCTGAAGTATAAATAATATTTTGCCAAAATGAAAACTTGGGGGAAAGACTATCCAAGAGCAAGACTTCGACCTACATAAACAAGGCATGAAGATTTAAAAGTACATGACCTGATTTGGAAATAATAAGTCATGCAATATAATTAAATGATTGAATGCACAGAGGTGGAATAGCTGAATGCAAACCTGCCAAGACAAGTCATGAAAAGCCTTAGATTCCGTATGAGATAGTTTAATAACTTTGCTAAAGTTAATGATGAGACATCAAAGGGATATTTTTGTGCAGGGACGTGATGATAGAATTGTGTTTTATAGAGTTCTGATGGAAGGACCAGACCAGGTGAGGACACAGACCTGATGCACGAAAGCTAGTTAGGGGGTCAGTGCAACTGTTTAAGTGAAATATGACCCAGGCTTGAACCAGGGCAATGGAAGCGAGAGGGGATTTACATGATACTTCGGAGTAAGCAGAGATGGGAACTGGACTGGATGTAGAAAGAGAAGGATCAACAAAGATAAGCATGCCATTCCAGCCTGGGTGACTAAATGGATGGTGAGGTTATTAAGTGAGATAGGAAATAATGTTGGAAAACTTTTGAAACTACTGTGAATTTTAAAAAATGCATTATACCATATATATCCACTGGAGAAAATACTATGACATCCAAGTTAAAAGAAGGCATATTCAATCAAGTTAGCACTGGAAAGAAGTGAACTTTATCTTTTTCAATTAAAACAGCATACTTATTAGCTAAAACCATAGTTAATATTCCAGTTTCTACATAGTAACAGCTCACTAAATTTCTTAGAATACATTCCTCTATCCTCTCATTTCTCTAGCTAATTCTTTCCTACGGGTATCCTAGATTTGTCAATCATACCTTCTCAAGCTCTAGAAATTAGTGATGCAAACATTTCATACTCTCCTAGAAAAGCATGGGTGTTTAGAGCCCTGCCGGACTGGCACTCCAATCTTGCTATTAGAAATGACCAGAAGAGGATGGTATGCATTTCATGTGGATATAGAAAGTGGAGGGGGAAAAAGGCAACTTCTTCCTATTGTGTTATGCCTCGGCCTTCATAAGGCTTCTAGAAGAAGTGGTCAGTACCTAAGAGTCAGAGCCAGCCAGCTGTGAAGATGAGTCAGTGGGGGCGCATGGGAGTTATCTAGTGAAAGCTGGGATGGTGTGGGAGATACAAAAAGGGAGAGTAAACTTAAAGGAATGCATGTTACCTTCAACATCACAACTCAAGTAGTTACGCACTTCATTCAAAATGAAGTTGATATCTTCTTCGGAAGGAATGGGATGGTGTGTAACATCAGTTGGAGTGTCGGTAGTGCCAGCTATAGTCATCTTTTGCCAGGGCAAGAAGAAAATAACTCTCCCATCACTGGTCGCTGGGTCAAGAAGTCCCATGCTCTCTGGGCTGGGGTGAAAAGAAAGGGTCACATATTTCTGAAGTCAGCCAGAGTTCAGTCTTAATCTGCATTCTAAAACATTTTATTCACTAATTCTCATATAAGCAAATTAGGAACACACGAACTATTACTTTGCCGCTAACCTAATCTAGAAATTCCTAAAAGAAAAAAAATGGTAATACAAAAGGAATCAAGCAAATGTTTTTATAATAATATTCTACAGCAAAACCAGCAACGCAAGGTGAGTTAAGTAGGTGGACTTCAATTCCGATTGTTTGGGTTTTTAGATCCCTTGCACCATTCACATCAGATAATGTCAGCAGGATAAATGCCTATAATTCCTTTCATGATGGTCACTTAAGTTCTTCAACCTTTTTTCAAGCCCATGGAAAGTATTTTCCTGGAACATTTGACATTTGGTACATCTTTCAGTATAAGGTCTGAGAAGTCTGTGAGAAAAGTGAAGGGTCTAACTTTCTAGAAACTAAAATATAATCAAAAAGTTCTTTACTCTCTTTTGCCTGAATAAGCTTATACCACTTCACCAAATATGAGATTTCTTACTTTATTTCAATTTTACTGAAATCTCAAGAAATGTATCCATGAGAAAAGGGCTCAGTTTTCTATTATTACCTGGATAACAGTGTACTGGGATAAGATCAAAAAGGAGAGAAATATTTTAGCAATGAAAATCTTTAAATAGGCAGAAGATGCCAGTGTATTATACTACTAAATTAAGCTTTAAGGACGCCTCTTCTGCCAGACCAAAATCTTCAAAAATATTAAGAATTTTTCTAATACCTACTTAATATTCTAAAATCAAATTGTAAAACACACTTGCAAGAAGAGGTAACTGAAAATAAACACTGATAAAACCTGCCCAGTTGTGTTATTGAATCATTAGTAAATGTTGTTTTAATGGATTCATTAACCATTCTAAAATTTTGGAGACATTGTTAAAATGGCAGGAGGAATTTCAAAGTGTCATTTTCAAATAGTTGAACACTACAAACCTTCAGATAGCTGAATTTGACTGAATTCTCATAAGGAACCAATGTTAAAGGTATTTTCTGTAAATATATTTTCAGCTTCTATTAATAATATTTCTTAAATAGGAAACATAATTCTATTTGGTTTCAATAAATTCCAAAAATCCCTGTTATGCTCACACATTTTAAAAGACATACAATCAACTATTCATAGTTGCTGCTGCTGCTGCTGCTAAGTCGCTTCAGTCGTGTCCAACTCTGTGCAACCCCATAGACGGCAGCCCACCAGGCTTCCCGTCCCTGGGATTTTCCAGGCAAGAACACTGGAGTGGGTTGCCATTTCCTTCTCCAATGCATGAAAGTGAAAAGTGAAAGTGAAGTCGCTCAGTCGTGTCCTACTCTTAGCGACCCCATGGACCGCAGGCTACCAGGCGCCTCCATCCATGGGATTTTCCAGGCAGAAGTACTGGAGTGGGTCTTTCTCTTAAAATTAAAAAAACAAGAAACTCAAGATTCAAATGTGTAAGGATGAGAGTCTGAATACATTTAAAAGCAAACCAAAAATGACTTTTTTATGAAAAGGAATCCATAGTCAGTTTAGTTAATGCATCTTCTTCATTGAAACAACAGGGAGTAATAATACTTCTTTGCAAAGACTCGTCAGCCCCATGAAATGCCTGCCATGTCCATACAGCCTTTGTAGAAAGAAATCACTATCTGTAGTCTACATGAGACACAGGAGAGAGTAGGCTTCAATTATTCTATTTAGCACATGCAAAAATCACCCCAAAGTGTGTCAATCATTTAAACCTTCAGTGAGGATCTCTGGGTTCACTTCACTCAGGGTTACTTAAAGTAATTTTACTTTCAAAAAATATACTGAAAGCTATAAATATCGAGTATTTTCAGTCTCTGTGTGTCTACAGTTTTCCTTTGTACTTGCCATAAAACTTGCTAAAGATCTTAAAAGAAACTAGTTAAAATATGGTTTGTAAGCACTCAGGGTTACTTAAAGTAATTTTACTTTCAAAAAATATACTGAAAGCTATAAATATCGAGTATTTTCAGTCTCTGTGTGTCTACAGTTTTCCTTTGTACTTGCCATAAAACTTGCTAAAGATCTTAAAAGAAACTAGTTAAAATATGGTTTGTAAGCACCTAATTTGATCCTGGGTTGATATGCCCTTATATTAAACATGTCACTTTGTGATAGAAATTAGCTCATGAGTTCAACTTTCAATTTGGTAAATAGTCCTATATTGAAACAAAAGGATAAATTCTACATTCTAAAATTTAAGGAACAAATTACATGTTGGTATAATATATATATGACCATTTTATGGGCTAGATACTATGTGATGTATCTAAGCAACTCAATAAACTTGATCAACTTCAGCATAAAATTATAATATTCAGCAACTGAGACATGAAATGCTGTTGGAAAAGCACAACTACTGAATCTTTTAAAACCTCTCAGTGCAATAAAAGCAGTTTAAAGGGTGAATGTGATAGTTACCAACACACACATAACTGGAACCTGTAGAGAATCAACTGCTTAAGTGAAGACATATGTGTCAAACATAAAATTAACAAGCACAGAGGGAAGACAAAGCTATTAATGAATGGTATAAAAATTTAAGAATCCACTTGGAAATACTTCTCATCAGTTCTAAATTACCTAATTCATAACTCACCCTTAGGGAAAAGTTTGTTTTCTTACAAAGAATTAATTCTGCAAGGTCGCACAAAAGTTTGAAAATGGCTGTCAACTATAGGGATGGTATATACAACGCGGTGAGGCATAGGTCTTTTCTCAATATGCATAAGTCACTTGACATCAGCAGAAGAAGCTTGCTGCTAATTTATGTGTGTGTCTAGGATTAGATGTAATGAAAATTTTTCTCATGCAGACCATTGCCATCCTGAAGTACTCTTATTTAAACTGAAATCAATTTATTACTAACTACTCAGCAATCAGTGTTGGAGCCAGCAGTATGCACACATATTATGGGAAAAAAAAAACTGACCTCTCACCAGTAGTAAAAAGCATCTGTAGGCTAAAAGGAGGAGACAACTATTTTCATGTATTTCAGTCATTTGATGTATTGTAGTTTTTTGGTTTTTTTTTAATTTTTATTTTATTTTTAAACTTTACATAATTGTACTAGTTTTGCCAAATATCAAAATGAATCTGCCACTGGTATACATGTGTTCCCCATCCTGAACCCTCCTCCCTCCTCCCTCCCCATACCATCCCTCTGGGTCATCCCAGTGCACTAGCCCCAAGCATCCAGTATCGTGCATCGAACCTGGATTGGCAACTCGTTTCTTACATGATATTTTACATGTTTCAATGCCATTCTCCCAAATCTTTCCACCCTCTCCCTCTCCCACAGAGTCCGTAAGACTGTTCTATACATCAGTGTCTCTTTTGCTGTCTCGTACACCGGGTTATTGTTACCATCTTTCTAAATTCCATATATATTTATTAGTATACTGTATTGGTGTTTTTCCTTCTGGCTTACTTCACTCTGTATAATAGGCTCCAGTTTCATCCACCTCATTAGAACTGATTCAAATGTATTCTTTTTAATGGCTGAGTAATACTCCATTGTGTATATGTACCACAGCTTTCTTATCCATTTTGTAAGATCATCTACCCACAACTCTGATGAAAATTCCAGATTTTTTAATTGGAGGATAATTGCTTTATCGTGTTGTGTTGGTCTCTGCCATACAACAATGTGAATTAGTCGTAAGTATACATATGTTCCCTCCTTCTTGAACCTCCTTCCCACCCCTCTAAGTTGTCATAGAGCACCAGGTTGAGCTCCCTGGGTTATACAGCAACTTCTCAGTTCTTAATGTAAAGAGTGCCTTCAAAAGTAAATGATTTCTGTGTGTTGAGTTTTCTGAAAACTAAAATAATCTAGAGAAAGAGAGAAAGCTGCTACGATGGCACAAGATAATTCTACATGTGGAATGTTAGGGTCATAATAAGCTTAATAAATGCCATAAAGAAACTCTGAAAATAGCCCAACAGGGTAGACTGCATATGGAGTCCTTATTCCCCGTTTAGCTGCCTACACTCAATAAACCAGTGGCTCTTGAAGTCATTGTATTGTCAAACTGATCAGCTTCTAGTTGAAATGCTAGGCCTTAAGTTATTGCTGCTGCTGCTAAGTCGCTTCAGTCGTGTCCGACTCTGTGCGACCCCATAGACGGCAGCCCACCAGGCTCCCCCGTCCCTGGGATTCTCCAGGCAAGAACACTGGAGTGGGTTGCCATTTCCTTCTCCAATGCATGAAAGTGAAAAGTGAAAGGGAAGCCTTAAATTATTATCAGCTGGTTATAAGGAAAGCACCATAAGGTCTTACTCATCTCTGAGGACCTAGTAGAACCCTTGAGTTACAGCTGTTGAGTGAAGACTGACTGAGAAATCCAGAGAGCTATTTCAGTCTGAGATCTCTGGACCTCACCCACCCAAGAGAACAATTTGATATGGAGAGAAAAACCGTCCCTTGGATACCAGCGATATAGCTGCTCAAAGTCAGTACTGAAAGAGGGACCAAACACTTAACCCAGACTGTAATCCCAAACCAAGGGACTCATCTGCAAACAGAGACTGAACAGGAACTGGGCTGCCAGGCCACTCCTCCAAGGTTCTCCACAGGATGTTTAGTGGCTGTGGTTCGAGGTGCTAAAAACGGAGATATTAATTTCTCCCAAAGTAGAACGAGATCACTTACTGCATCTTAAACAGACCCAGCTGTGACTAACACTTTTACAACTTACAGGCATGGGTCTGAAACTAATGCCTAATTTTTAGGATTAAGAAAGACTTTCTGTTTTGAAAGTATTACATGCAGGTGATATATATTTATATTTCTTAAAAACCACCTATCTGCTCTGTTGTTAGCATATTATAAAGCATAGTAGAGAACATATATATAGCATGAGTTCCTTCATGAAAAAAAGTTTAAAAGGATATACATTTGTGCAAGCATAAACATAAAATTCTATGGAAGAAATCAGAAAGAAGCATTATCGAAAACTGAAGCTGGGGACGTGAGGAAAAGAGGGAGACTTTCACTTTTCATTCTATATCTTTCTATTTTTCTATAGCAATTACTTTTGTTTATTTTTGTCTACAGGAGTTATCTGGGCAGTAAAAATAAAAATCATATTTTGTTTTATATTTTAATATCTATATATTTAAAATTCCCTTATAGATATTAGATTAAAATTTTAATTAGAAAAAGGAACAATCTCAGTTTGGGCAAGTTAACACAAAAAGTTAGTAGAACTCATCAAAAATTTACCGGTCATTATTATGTACCAGATAATCTACCAGGAGCTGCAGATAATAGTAGTCATGAAAATAAAGAAAAAATAAACAAAGGAATATTGTCAAAATGTACACAAATTAGGAACTATCATGAGATAAGGAACCAGAAGCTGAAAATGAGCAGCTTCCCAAAGTTGCACAGTTAACAAGGGGTAAAGCGATGAACAAACCAGGAAGTTCTTTACCCAGGTATCACCTTATCTTACTCTTCATACTGTCTTTGTCTGTATACTTCAAAGAGTAGAATGTCTTCACATTTTAAAGACAGACAAACTAAGGTTTACAGAATAAAATGGCTTGTCCGAAACAGTGTCATTATGAAGTGGCAGAAATAACATAGGGAATAATACCGAATACTAACGTGTCCTCTGATATCATGGGACAATAGTAAAGACATGAAACACAACGCACAAGCAAGATCTAAGCAAGTGTAAGGACTGGGGTGATGCGTGTGTGTCTACGCTTTAGGTACGACATCTGTACTCCAACAGATGTTAAAAAAAATGCTTCCAAAGACTTACAAACTAGCTGACCTTGCAAATTTTTATCCAACACAAAATAAATGCATATAATTGTGTCTGAAACTATTTTTGAAAACCTCTATATACAAGAAACATTTGCAACATGTACATATATTTACTTCTCGCCTTTTCATTTGAACTAAACTTCTGCTTAACAGTTTTTAAAACTCTATTAAGCACCACTGCATAAGTTTTTATTATTGAGATTGGAAGCACCATGGTCTCTACAGTTCTAAGTGAAAACACTGATGACTGTCTATTAATTATATGTAGACATTTAGAAAAGGACAAAGAAACCTTGGAAGCTGGTGGACATGAAATTTCGTTAATATTCTTCTTGGTAGAAGTGTGATATCTTTCTCATTAGAAGTGTGCTTGGTATAATATCTTGGACTCTCTTCAAGAAGACTTAGTGGAAAACTAACAAGGCAGCAGCATCCATTACATAGTGGGATGGCATTCTAGAAGAATGCAGATATTAAATGAAATGTCACGGATCTATATATCTGTTTTATCAAATATTAAAAATATGTCTTTTATGGAAAATTATTAGAATATAGAAGTGATAACTCCCATTCTAACCATGTTACCTAGAAATGATAACCTTTTACTCATAATCACATCACCTAGAGGCAATCACCATTGGTATTTAAAATACTTCTTTTCATCTTTTTCTAGATACTTATATCATGTTTGCTCATGTTATACATACAATCTTCTATCCTCCACTCTAAATTAACACTGTATCTCTAGGGTTTTCCTAGGACACTAAAATTATTCAGAATTTTTAATGGCCAAATAATATTCCCTTGTGCAAATACACCATAATTTACTTATCCATCCTCCTAAGGTTAGAAACTGATGTGGTTTTTAATATTTCTCAACTACAAATGATGTCTTAATGAATACCTTGAGCATAAATCATGATTTCACAGAATTATGTACTAGTTTGCCTATTAGATTGCCACATATGAAAATAAAAATGTTCCATATTCATCATGGATGCATGAACTTTTCCCCAGATATTTTTGAAATGTACATTAGGGGTAATCATTATCAGTTTCTTGGGATCATACATGTTTGTTTTCAAATTTATTAAAAATAAAAAATACTAAAAATTCAAATGCACATTAAAAATTGCAGTTTCATGTGCATCACCCCACTTAAAGGATTTTCAATTAATAGCTGTTCTTATTTCATCTCTATCCCTGCCCATTTCTCTACCTCTGATTATCTTTGCCAAAATGATAAATCAGAATTATATATTATTTTTCAAAATATATTTCAAAAATTATAAGAATATTTGGTCCTCATTTTCAGATTCTTCATAAGCAAGTCTGGGTATTTTATAAAACGAACTTTTTAGTGTTTTCATGTAAATGTCTTTTATGGACATTTTTGCAAAATTAATTTTAGGGTTTCCATGAAAATTAAAATTCAGAAATACTAAGACTTAGCCTCTGATGATGAGTACACTGAAAAAAAGTACAAAAACAGATTCCAAATCACTAACTCATAGAAAGGAGTATTGCCATAAAAACTACGAAATTCTCAAGCCTGGTTTGCGACTTGTGTTTTGGAAGAGCTTTTTTTTTCAGTCATTTCTCCTCATTTTGAACAGTGAGCTAGACCATCTATTATGAAGAAAGGTATGCTATAAGAATACGTGTAGACAATTTCTTGCGGCCCTTCTTTGATGATGACGCATGAGTGGGAACACGGGTACCTGTAGTAACCAGGCATCACGATGTGGACGCCAGCACTCGGCTGGCAGATAGCTGTGGTGTCCTTATCATCCATTTTGCGCACGGTGTCTGTGAAAGGTCCCGTGGCATTGATAACACACTTGGCTCTCACATCAAATTCCTCCCCTGTGAAAGAAAGCAGTGTCAGTCACACACCCCATTTGTTTCTCTGCTCACTGATGCTTTAGATTATTAATTCATCTATTAACTTATGGTGGAGTATACATTATCACTTGAGTGATACAGGCAACCAGAGTCATTGAGAAGCCACAAAACAGGCCTGCATGTGAGTACATTTAACCAAAAACAAGTCCAAACTGCAGGAAAAAAAGCACGCTGCTTTTTCATTTCAGCTCTCATTCTAGTTTGCAAAATGCCTGACATTAAAGTGTCAAATAAGAAGAAAGTGAGTAAATGAGCTGCTTTCTCCTTAAAACTCAAAAGTGTGAGCAGTGGTTTTGAAGGAAACGACGTAATTCTGAAACTTCGCCCACCTGGCCACAAAACTGGACAGGCAAGCAAATCTCACCAAAGTTAAAGTGATTGACTTGAATGGCACGTAAACACACTGCTTCTGTCCCCTAAAGGATACTTTTTGAAGCTAGCCACATTTATTGACTTTTCTTAATAACATGTTTTTGTAAAGAAAGCATAATGCATTCATTATGTGGGAATTTTGCAGACATTAGTATCATGATCATCATTAATGTTTAACACAAAGAGGAAAAAAAATGGCCAGGTTCCACAAAGGAAAATTTTCATGTGAAACCAGTTGTTGTTGACAATAAGGAATATAGGTAATAGGACTCTGAAATCTGGCTTCAATAAAAGAGAAGTGACAGAGAAATTACCATTCAGTCATTGTACAGACAAAGCAAGATGCTAAGAAATCTGCCCTGCCGGAGCCTTTGCATACCTGTCAGCACATCCTTACACCGTGCACCGCTCACACGCTCTTTCCCTGTCTGGGGGTCTGTCTTCTTGAGCAAACTCATGACCTCCATGTAATTGGCCGTGGCAGCCCCATACCTGGCAGCGGTGAGAGCAATGGCAAGGTTCATCCGTGCGTCGTTGTGTTGTCCTGCAGCGGGAGAAAGCATCAGAGGAGGGACAGGAGTCACCTCAAGCCACAGACTGGTAGTACAGAAGTGTGTCACAACAGATATGTCACATCTGTCCCTGTCACGTGGAATATACTTGATGGCTGGTCAGCTCTACAGGGCATGATTTGGAAATACATGGTCATTCTCTGTCAGGCATTTACCTGCCACTTCCGCAATTGCACTTTGTGTACCACAAAAGGATGCAAAGTCTCCCTTTCCTACAGAGCTCACATCAATTATCTGCAAGTTAAGATATAAGTAATTATTCTCTCCGTTTGGGAACATATGCATATGTCAGGCTTTTCCTAATACAGACAACCCGTACACATGAAAGTGAAGTAATTCAAAACTTCAGAATATTTGACACCCCAACTGGTGTTGATTAACAATTTTAATGAATACGTGCTCTATCTAATATTCAAAATCAAGAGCTTAATCTTCCATAGAGAATCTCTCAGTATTCTATAAAGGAGTTTTCTGGGTTTGGATTTCGATCAGAGCTCCTTAAAATGTTAACTTTTTGTTTTTCGTCATACATAAAAGGTAAGAAATTAAGCAGGGCAAAATTTAATTACAGAACAATTCCTACCTGTATTGTTAAAGATTTATTGCTGAAAAATCTTAGTTAAAGAAAACTGAGGGGGAGGCGAAGCGGGGAAAGATGATTAATCACTTTAAAATACTGGCATCACTAGAGACTTTTTCTATTTATTATTGCCAGTGGAGTTAACGCTGACCAGGAAGAATTACTCTACATCGCAGGGGCCAGGTTCTCTGTGCCCTGAATAATTAATTACACAGGACTAGATGTATTGAAGCAGAGTTCAAATTCCCACACATTGGGATCAGTTCTATCAAGATAATACTGATAAAGGGATGAATTTATAATGGATATTGTTGTTGATTTATGTTGCCGGCATACCAAGCATTTAGTATAAATGGTTTATGTAAAGTTTCTTCCTTGTGATTCAGTCTGTGCCGGGTCAGAAGCACCACAGGTAATCGGCTGCTGCTAAAAGGGCACAGTTATAAAGAGAGAATCAATGACAGGACTCTGCCGCCCCTCCCCACAGACATCTTATTCTAGAACTGCTAAACTAATGCAATCAGCCAAGAACCTTCCCTCAAAATTAAAGTCTCTATCAAGTTAAGAACATACATTAAACCTCGACATGCAAAATAAGGAGTTATTTTATCCAAAGATGAATAGAATGAAAATAGAAGAAAGGAAACAACAGCAGCGGCAGCTGAACTTTAAGTCGAAACAGAAGAGGGGCAGCATTTCTATCAATTTCACCTAGCATGACCCTAATGGTGCAATTAAAATAGTAGATACATTTAAAATTAAGTTGAAGAAACTGACTTTTATTAATGTGGCCATTTAAAATTGGAAAATATGATCCATAAAGTTAAAAGCATGAAAACAGATTATACATCTAAATTTTTAAAAATACCCATCCCACCAAATCTTTCTATCTAGTACATAACAATGAAACCTTTAAGGGGTAGGTAGTCCAAGAAATCCAAGTCATGTTCCTATGGTAGGAAAACTCTCACCAATGCAAGTGTGCCTCGACTTAGACACAGGGTGAGAAAGCCACATGTAAATCAATTATTTTATATCCTATATGACATCACTGTTCTTAGGAACCAGGCAGAAATTCATTTATTAAATGACAGCTCCCTTTGTAAAGTGATATATTGTTGTTACTGTTTAGTCACTAAGTAGTATCCTACTCTTTGCAACCCCATGGACTGTAGCCCAGCAGTCTCCTCTGTTCATGGGATTCTCCAGGCAAGAACACTGGAGTGGGGTGCCATTTCCTTCTCCAGAGGATGTTTCCACACCAGGGACTGAACCCACATCTTCTGCATTGAAGCAGATTCTTTAGCACTGAGCCTCCAGAGAAGCCCCTGTAAAGTGATATATTGTATATCTATTTAACAATCATCCAGTAATGAAACTAACTTTTGAAAATACACAAGCTTTCTTTTAATATATTTTCCAATTATAGAATCTCATTGGAACAGTATTTGTATAGTTCATCAGGCTCTATTGTTTCTATACTAAGATATACCTCCTATACTAAGATACACCTCCTGAATTAGCTTCCAAATGCCAATACTTTTGAGGGTAAATAAGATGAACCTCAGTTCAAAATGTGAGGTGGAAACAAGTCTCTTGGCTCTTTATTTTGCACTCTTACTCTGATACCCAGCAGCATGCCTTGACTCGAATCAGAAATGTCACTTATTTATGAAAGCTCTCCCTGCAATCTTCTATTCCCTTTATTCTTGAAAAAAATTATTTACAACTTCTTGAACATCCATGTCATTTCATACCTCCTTGCCTTTGTCCACATGAATTCTTTTGGCTGGAAAACCATTCTGGAAGCTCTAGACAACTCCTATTTCTCTCCCATGAGCTGATTCAAATATCTCCCTGTAAAGACTTTCATTATCTGTATTGAACCCCTCCAAGGCCAAGTTGTTCATCCCATCTTCTGAATCCATATTGTACCTTGTACATGCCATTTCCACAGTCTTTATGAAACTAGTCATCCGTGTATCCATCAACTTGAGAAAATGATAAGCCTTAGTTACGAGTCAGGCACTGTGACAAATGCAAGGAACCTAATGGTGAGAAAGATACAGGGATACTTCTGTTCTCCTGGAAGTAACATTCCACTGTAATTACTGCGTGATTTCCACATTTCCTCGGCCTTGTCATGGGAAGGCAGAAGTCCTACTTTTCATCTTTTCTCTTTCTCATTAGTACCAAGCACAGAACAGGTATTCAGGAAGTGTTAAATTTAGCCAAATTCCATTCAATGTGTTAAATAAACAGGTTTATTTATAGTCTTAGATTTTTACAGTCTTCCAGATTTATATAAATCTTATAGCCTTTATAGATTTATAGTATTATCTCTAACTATAAAACAGAATGCTTTGTCTAAAGTTTAAAAAAAAATCAGTTTATCAATAAGTTGGTGGCAATAAACTTAAGGGAAGCAGGGAAACCCCAGAAGTGTTAAATCTAAACTTAAACCCAAACTAGCCCAAGAATGAGAAATGGATATGAATGATTCCCTCTAGACTTAACCCACAAGTTGCCCCGTGCTTCACTGGGAAATGCAAACACAGTTATTATAAAAACTGAGGAATTAAGTAACCTGACTTTCTTCTGGGCCTAGGAGTTCACACCTCTACCCAGGAGTCCCCTTCTTTGCAGTCATTAAGCTTAATTCAAGTACCTGCTTTGATTCAAGGCTGACCTCCACTCCTCGACCCGCATTAAATTCCCCCTTTACCCTGAGATGCCCAGAGCTCACAGTGTATGCTTCCTGTGGTAAGTGGTATATGTTCATTATTCTTAACTAAATTCCCCCCAACTCCTTTTCCTGACATTCTGAAAGGTATATGCCTCCTGTAATTTTACTGCTGAAGAAAAAAGTTTTTGATAACACTGCATGTTATTGGAATGCAAAACAATAATATCAACTCCCCCACCCAATTGATCTGCTTATTAAGTTTGGGTTTTCAAATCCTTTTCTTCAGAGCCAGGCAACATGAGACTATTCACTGATCACTGAATCACTTTACGTTGGCACTTACGCAAGGACCCAGACTGGGACTGCGAAAATCTGTTTCCTACTCTGTTCTCCTTTTGCACTTGAAATCTTACATATGTGCATGTACTGAACTCACAACTCAGATGCGAGGAAGCACATAAGAGGTGGGACTATAACTGCTTTTCCTTGTTTAGGAAACAAAATGTAAAATCTACACACGAAAGAGAATGAAGGTCAGTAGTAACAGAGAAGGATTTTGCCTTAGTCCACAATGGCCTTGCACCCAGGATCGTGAGAGCTATTTTAAAGTGAAAAACATTTTTAAGATGTAATTCTCTAGTATAAGACAGGCCTCAAATATAAATATTTTGGAGACAGAGCAATACAATATTGTTCTCCTTAGAGGGTTTCAAAGTTTGGCAACTGAGTTAACATGCAAAATAGCTGGTAAAAAAAAAAAAAGGGCGGGGTGCAGAGAGAGAGAGAAACAAGCATTGAATGTGTAAAGAGTATGAAGAATGTATAAATATGAGAAAACCCCAAGAAATTATCTGGCATTTTCCTGATCCTTCAGATCTAAAATTCCATGATGCCCTGAAATTCTACATACAATCTTCTTTTACAGCCTACTGTTAAATGGTCATTTACATAGATAGTCACTATCCATGGACCCAGAAAGTCTAATTGTTAGCAAAAAAACCCTGATTACTTAAAATAATTAAATATTTATTAAAACAATGTGATCATAACTTTATCAATTAAAAAAAAATGTGCTGAGAGTATTTCTTTCCACCTCCCTGTGCCCTGACCTGGGTGTTATGCATTCACGTGACGTAGTGCAGCAGAGGGAAAAAGGATGCAGGAGGAAAAAGAATACCTCCCTGAGGCTTAATCTCATTTCTAACAAAATCCACAGGGCATATGCTTCATTGTCTCAAACTGACAGTGACACAATGACCTCTCTCAGGAAGCTTCTTAACAGTCCAGCAAAGGTAATTAAAGGCTAAGATACCAAACTCACACTGATTTAATAGAATCATTATATTTAAAATATCCCTTTCTCATGGGAAGAGTGAAGTAGAGGCAGAGCAAAATAGGTGTGTGTGTGTATCTGTGTGAAAAGCAATTACTAAATTCTGGTTTAAGTACGTAGGATGAGTAAGCTTGCAAAGAAAAAGTCAAATGAGAACGTACTTTTCAGGTAAATTATAACAACAATGCAATTTCCCCCCAAAAGTAAATTATTTATAAAAATGGTTATTTGTGTGGGGAGTGGAGGGGGTCAGAGAGACACATGAAGCAGTTTAGGAAGAATATACCTTACAAGACACAGCAGAGAGCCTTCCCTGGTGGCTGAGAGGATAAGAATTCATCTGCCAATGCAGGGCACATGGGTTCGATCCCTGATCTGGGAAGATCCCACATGCTAGGGAGCAACTAAGTCCATTTGCCACCACTATTGAGCCTGTGCTCTAGAGCCTGGGAGCCACAACTACTGAAGCCACACACCGCAGCTAGAGAGCAGCCCCTGCTCTCTGCGACTAGAGAAAAAGCCCAGGCAGCAATGAAGACCCAGCACAGCCAAAAATAAATAAACAAATAAAATTATTTTAAAAAAGAAAAGATACAGCAGAGAATGGCTCTGGATTGGGATACTGGGCTAACAAGTTTTGAGTGAATCACTAACCTGGCTGGGGGAATGCAGGTAGTGCACTGCATTCCTCTGTGTTTCAGCATCCTATAAACAAAGAGGAGCTAGGTGGGTACCTCTGAAATTACACAATGCATGCATTGCATTGGCCAGAAAGTTTGTTCAAGTTTTTCTGTGACATGCTATGGAAAAACGTGAATGAACTTTTGAGCCAACCAGGTAATAGCTACTCTTCAATTAAAAAAATAAATAAATAAAATAAATAAATAAAATTTTTTAAAAAACCCTTCAATTTTATCCTCATTTATGATTTCTCTGACTTTGCTTTTTAAAAGCATAGGATTAAAAAAGACCAAAAGATAAGTATTTTATAAAGACACCAGAAAAATAAAGTGAAAAATCATATTCTTCTATCAGATATAGAATTAGAAGGAAATCTTGATTTGATTAGCTTTTATGAGCCACATACTATATTGCAAAAGTTCTCCCAATTCTTCACCCCTCCTGTATTCATGCCCGTTGTCAAAAAGTCTTCACAGTGTTGATTCCCACTCTGACTCTGGACCCAGACACGTGAAACTGTTTTGGTCAAGGCAATGTTAGCAGATGTGATTTTGGAGTGTTTATCTAGGTGGCTCTTGTCTGGGGTTGGGTAAGTGATTCTTCTGGTCTCTTCTCCTATTAGCTGGTGACTGCAAAAAGATGAAACCAGTCCATCCTAAAGGAAATCAGTCCTGAATATTCATTGGAAGGACTGATGCTGAAGCTGAAACTGCAATACTCTGGCCACCTGATGCAAACAACTGACTCTTCGGAAAAGACCCTGATGCTGGGAAAGATTGAAGGCATGAAGAGAAGGGGACGACAGAGGATGAAATGGTTGGATGGAATCACTGACTCAATGTACATGAGTCTGAGCAAGCTCCGGGAGTTGGTGATGGACAGGGAAGCCTGGTGTGCTGCAGTCCATGGGGTCGAAAAGAGCTGGACATGACTGAGCAACTGAACTCAACTGAACTATGCTCATTTGCTCAGTAGTGTCTGATTCTTTGCAGCCCCATGGACTGTAGCATACCAAGCTCCTCTGTCCATGGAATTTTCTAGGCAAGTATACTGAGTGGGTAGCCATTCTTCCTGACCCAGGGATTGAACCTGCATATCCAATCTCTTGCATGGGTAGGTGGATTCTTCACCATTGAATCATCTGCGAAGCCCAAATAAAGTGGTCATCCTTGAATAAAACTTTGCTCTTTCACACCTCTGACTTTTCACTCATGGTATTCCTACTCCATGGAACATCTTGCCTTACCTTGTAAACTATTTAAACATCTGCCTGATGATAGGCATTAGGGATCCACTGAGTAAGGAAAATAATCTAACACTGGTCTCTGATTCATAGAACCACGTTCTAAGAGGGAGGACAGGTAAAATCAAGTGAAACAAATTACTAAGACAATTACAAACTGCAAAAATGGCCACAGAAGGGAACACAGTGGGCAGGGAGAGCAACTCCCTGGGGAGTTAGGGAAAGTGGGCAGTTAGGGAAAATGGTCAAGATAAGCAAGAAGTAGAGAAAATGCAGAGACCATCACCTGTAAACTTTAATCCCTGCTAATGTGCAATTATATCCGAAGCTTATATGAAGCATAAGCTATCAGAAATGTGACTGTGGTATTAGGACCACCACATTTAATTAATCTCTGCGAAGTGATTTTTTTCATTATACTTTATTCATATTTCATATATACTTATCAGGAATTAGGTTTAAAAATCTTCCTAGGCTGATATACATTTTTGCAGGAAATATCTTCTAGTATAGACTGGTGAAATTCAAAACAAAAGCATTATATTCAAAGTTTATGAATTGGAATAATTTGCTGTCACTTATCCATACTACAGTTCTCAGCAAATGACACCTGTTAGCCCTAAGCATGTAATCATTGTTATTATTAAATACAAAGGTACAATTAAATACAGGCACAGAATGTGACCTACATCATAATTCTACCCAGCCTTTCTCATTGCAATATCCTTTTCATTATCGTGGGCCTTTTGTTCCTTCATCTTTCTTTTGTCTCACTCTAGGTTCTCAAATAAGCTATTTACAATCTGAATAATTAGCAATCAGCATGGATCTGTGGTCTCTGGCCCCATGTAAACGAAACACTGTGAAGTGCCTTCACATGACATATTTAAGTACATAAAGTTTCTATACCCTCAGGGCTTTCCTTTATTGAAAAAGTTTTACATGAATTTAATGAAGAGTAAGTTTTGTACTTTTCAGATACTTAGGAATCTAGCTGGATTTGAATGAAAATAAACCACTTTTAAACTGCAAACAACAGAAAGCTCCAGGGATTCATTTGCTCTCATCTGTACAAAAATGTCTATACATCTGTTTATGCTGGAGAAGCCCCTCACTTCCCATGCCTATCCAGACCAATTAATTCTCTCTCTAGCACAAGTCAAAAATAAGTTTTTATACTTGTAAGGAAGAAAAAGGAAAATGTGACAAAAATTAGTTGAAATGCAGTTGAAAAGTCAGGAAGCACGACACTCTGGAGACTCTTTGACAGACCACATAATCATGTGGTACAATTAAATGTGGTCACAGGTCATCCTCCTTGGTTGTTTGTGACATGCACCAAAGCCACTGATAAGCATCAAAGTCACTGATAAGTAAAAAAAGATAAAGGTCTTTCTTTACTGAGAGTAGCAGTGTGGCATGCACGGCATCCTAACCCAAAGTAACTGACTTGAGGATGCTTGAGATTTATTTCTTTAGCAAATATTTATTAAACACCTTATTATGCACCAGGCAGTGAGCTAAGTATCATTGTGAGGAGCAGTTTGAAATGGATTGGCCCGAGACTGCCCCAAGACTCTGAGAACAAGAGCAAGTTTACAGTCTAACTTGGAAAGGCTGCAAGTTCCAAAAATTCTCTCCATTTCTTAGCATTTTCCCTTTCTCTTTCCTCTGCAGTTTTCCTACAATATCACCCAGCATAGTGCTCCAGACACACCTCCTTTCCTCTCTTTATGTTACAGGAAGATTCACAAAGCTTCCCTCATAGGAGTGGGCTTAAGTTCAAGCCTCATCTCTACCAACCGTGAAACCTCATGCTAGTTGCTTCATCCAAGGTTCAGGTCACTATATGTATGGGGCAGATAACAGTGGGATTGACAGAGGGTGAGCAGTGAGATACAATGTATGTTATGACATCATGTGCTCAGTCACTCAGTCATGTCCGGCTCTTGGTGACCCCACAGACCATAGCCTGCCAGGCTCATCTGTCAATGGAATTTTCCAGGGAAGAATATGGGAGTAGGTTGCCATTTCCTACTCCACATGACATCACAGTTCTCAATAAATACTAACTATTATTATTAAAAGGTTAAAATATGTACTGAAAAGTCAAGACCATTTTGTACCTTAATTGAAATGTATTGCTACTGGTCAAAATTCTTAAAAAATAAGAACAAACAAAAAGCTCAGTATATTTTCTAGTTCTAAATAGTTTCTGCTCATCAATCTGGCAAACTTTTCCTGAAACGTATCAACTAATCTCTAATCTCTGCACTTCCTGAACAATGCTTTTTGTTTCTCTTTCTCTCTCTCTCTCCACATTTTACCACTAATAAGCAAGTATTTTATGGGTGCCACAAAGGACAGGAATTTAGGAGAATGGTTTTCAATCCAAAAGAAAAACTGCAAAAAAAAAAAAAAAGAAAGAAAAGAAAAGAAAAACTGCATTGACAGGATAAGAGTGTTTCAAAGTATTAGAATCACCAAGTCTTCATCCAAAGGACTTCATTTTCCTTTAAAAATGAGCCTCTGCCAGTTTTTGCAAAGGAAGTCAACACTTGCTATAAAGTGAGAAAAGTCAAAAGGCCCAAGTTCTAATGCCTCAGAGAGTCACTAACTGGATGTGTTTCTGTAACAGATATTGTGTTTTGCTTGTTTTTGCTTTCCTACATCCACCCATCACCCATTACATAGGCCTTGTAAGAGGCAGAGTCTATACCTCCACCCAGGGTCACAGACCTCTAACCCCGCTCCACCAATCAGATGCTCTCCACACAGATTTCAGTCTAGAGCTAGTGACCCAGAGAACTGGACACGGAGCATCCAATCTGATGGTGGAGGCAAAATAACAGCAGCACCATCTTGTTCTAGGGGAAAAAGACAGAGATGTGAACAGTGATGGCAGACGCACTGCACGACGGGTAGTCATCAGCATGAACATCTTCAGTGCACCAGTTCTAGGGTAGGGTTTTTGCCTGTAGCTTTGATTGCTGCAATTATTTATGTCTTCAGCAGCTTTCCCAGGATTTCTGCCTCTTGTTTAAGGTCCTCTCAAAAAGTTCTTTTCTCCTTAAGTCAGCCCAATTTCTTTTTCTTTTGATGGGTTAGTTGCTAAGTTGTGTCCCAACTCTTGCGACCCCACAGACTATAGCCTGCCAGACTCCTCTGTCTGTGGGATTTCCCAGGAAAGAACACTGGAGCGGGTTGCCATTTCCTCCTCCTCCAGGGGAATCTTCCTAAACCAGGAATCAAACTCGGGTCTCCTGAACTGCAGGCAGATTCTTTACTGATTGAGTCTTTTGCTTGTAACTAAAAACCTGGGCCTAGTACCGAGCCCTGTGCCTCAGTTTCCTCACTGCTCGAACCACAGAGTTGGCACTTCAGGATCTCTCTGGTTCCTTCCAGCTCTACCAATTTTATAAGCTGCCATCACAAAATGTCAAACAAGCCAACTGAGAACCAAATTCTGTAAGGAAGGAAAGGAAAGGCTTCAAGGGGGAATAATCGACCTCTCATAAAAGGACTGGCCAAAGTGAGTAAGCAAATCCTTTCACTTACCCAGAACCACCTCCCAGGCTCTGCTTCCTCATTCATGTGTGAGCACATGCACACAACTTTTCACAAACCCGCTGAAATGGCTCCACCTGCCCCAGGGGTGATTTCGAGTGTGACCTACATAATAAATACATGAACCGTGTCCTAAGGACCAGCTGGGGAATTCTAACTGGAAGCAGTCTTTTGAGAAGCTTTATCTGTTGCAAGTGAGTAGTGTATCTTATCGGATTTCTCCCTCTAATCACAGGAAGATTCCACACCTTATCAAATTGTTATCAAATCAGTCTGACCAGGGCACAACGTCTTGATTGAAAAGAATGTGCACTCCCACATGAGCATGAAAAGCAGGCTAACTCTCAGCCCAGGCAGAACACGGCATGGAGATCCAGAACGCCCAAGTCCAGTACATACTGCCTCACAGACCCACGTGATCGCTGGGCATATCTCAGAGTTAACACCAACTTCTTTGTCACTTACCCTGAAATGATCAGATTAGAGCATGGTTTAGTTGCTAAGTCATGTCTGATTCTTGTGACCCCATGTAGCCCTCCAGGATCCTCTGTCCCTGGGATTTCCCAGCCAAGAGTACTGGAAAGTGAAAGAAAGTGAAGTCGCTCAGTCGTGCCCGACTCTTTGCGACCCCATGGATAGTAGTAGCCTGCACCAAGCTCCTCCGTTCATGGGATTTTCAAGGCAAGAGTACTGCAGTGGGTTGCCATTTCCTTCTCCAGGGAATCTTCCCCACCCAGGGATTGAACGCTGGTCTCCTGCATTGCAGGCATAGTCCTGCTGCTGTTGCTGCTAAGTCGCTTCAGTCGTGTCCGACTCTGTGCAACCCCATAGACGGCAGCCCACCAGGCTCCCCCGTCCCTGGGATTCTCCAAGCAAGAACACTGGAGTGGGTTGCCATTTCCTTCTCCAATGCAGGAAAGTGAAAAGTGAAAGTGAAGTCTCTCAGTCGTGTCCAATCCTCAGCGACCCCATGGACCGCAGCCTTTCACGGGATTTTCCAGACAAGAGTATTTGAGTGGGGTGCCATTGCCTTCCTAGTGCCAATCAATATAGCAGAGCCTTACCACTCTGAGAGAAGTGAAAAAACAGATACTGTGAATCTTTACAGCCAAGATCACGTGTTGAGGCAGAAGACTAAGGTACAAATACTGTGAGAAACAGCTTAACAGGGCTCTTCTTTTAATGTCATTACCTACTCCCTAACAGCTAGTAGAATATCTGACATCTCGCAGATTTTTTAAAAAACCCAAAAAACAGGAAGTTTATACACAATGTATTAATAGTCATCAATGAAATTATGTCAATTTTGCAACTGCATACATCAAATACTATGCCAGATGCTCAGCCATATTTTTAAAGCCAACAGATTTGCTCTTCTGGAAAGATGAACACAAGGAGAAAAAAAAAAAAGACTAGACACTAAGAAAAAGAAGATCTACTTTGAGAAAGTAACTTGAGTTGTAACTGATGATTCAGGATGAGTGTTCATACTGTTCAGAAGACTATAAAATAAATTAGATAACTGCATTCTATTATCTAATTTGAAAATGTTCACTTTAAGCAAAAGACAACAATCCACTCCTGACACATGCATAGAAAAGTTTTGTTTCATTGCTCTAACCTTCAACTTCCAGCTGGCCAACCTACATCTCATACAAAATGTGAATTTGGACAGTGGATTAGATGATATTAAAAAAAAACTGTCTTTAAATTAGTTGGATATATCAATAATAATGGGACAGCAGCTTTAAACTGTTTTTAAAAATAAAGAATAATTGTTGTCTGTTAAATATGCTTTAAATCTTCTAGGTATGGGGATGGCATACTTTTCCTATATAGGCCATTCATTCTCTATTGTCCTCCTCAACTCTGCTGTTGGCAACACATAAATGAATTAGCGAGGCTGTATCCCAATCAAGTTCTATTTTATGGATGCTTAAATTTAAATTTTATATAATTCCATGCCACAAAATTTAACCATTTAAAAATGTGAAAACAATTCTCAGCATACAAAATGAGAGGCAGGTAGGAACTTAACCTCTGCTCTAGGAGGAAAAGCAAAAAGGAGAGAGGGGAGGGAGAGAGAAAAAGAGGGAGAGAGGGAATAGATAAAGTAAGAATACCCTTGAGTTGATAACTGTTATAGCTAGAGATGTACATATCAGCTCAAAACCCTACTTTTCTTTGTGTACGTTTGCATGTTTTGATAATAAAGAGTTAAAATTTATAAATCAATGAAGGGACTCCTTTCACAATGTATATCAATCATCACATTGTATATTTTTAAATATCTTAACCATTTTATTTGTCAAGTATACCTACATAAGGGCTTCCCTGGTAGCTCAGAGGGTAAAGACTCCACCTGCCGATGCAGAAGACCCATGTTTGATCCCTGGGTCAGAAAGATCCCCTGGAGAAGGAAATGGCAACCCACTCCAGTATTCTTGCCTGGGAAATCTCGTGGATGGAGGAGGCTGGCAGGCTACAGTCCATGGGGTTGCAAAGAATCGGACATAACTGACCGACTAAACAACAACAGATACTTAAATAAAGGTTGGGAATGAATTAAAGTTTTTAATGGAAAAGAGAAAGGAGGAAAAGAAGAAGGAAGAAGCAAGGAGGAATGAAGGAGGGAAGGAAAGGAAGATTTGATTTTTGCCGCCACCATCACGCTGACTGAGCTCCCAGTGACAAAGCTACAGTTAATTTGGTTCATGCGAAGTTTCCTTTACCCTGCCACATGTTATCAAACTTGCCACACCAATAAAACATTGTTTAGAACATTCAGTTGTTCTAAACATTGTTTGGTTGTTTAGAATGCCCTCTCTGGGGGAAAGAACAAACTGACTATAGATTTAATCAAGTACAAAAAGACATTTCCAATATTCTACACAGTTTGATTCATACCTGCACTCAATAAATATTTAAAAGCTTAAACAAGATTCAATAAATAGGCTATAGCCTCATTTCTGATAAACTCTTACACAAGTTAAAATTAAAGAGTACCATTAAAACAATTTTTTTCAAAAAGGTTTCAATGAATATCAAAAAAATTTCCCTTGCTTTCTGAAATTCTGGAGCATGGTAACATGAAGCAAGACTCACATGTAAAAAAAAAAAAAACTAACTAAAAACAAATAACCACACCCTCACATCTCTAATCATTTCCTATAATATAAAAAAAATAAAGTTACATATTATACAATACCACACTGAATTGAAAATATATTTATTAGTTTTACTCTTAACTTTTAGATACAGGGCTGGGACATACCATAACTGTCACTAATATTTTCACTTTCATTTTAAAATGGAAATTAAAAAGAATACCATGCTCCAGTGAGTAGAGTTTCTTGCCCATATTCCTAGCAGTTCTCAAAGTCTTCCCGGAAAAGCTAGCCAGTGGTTACTGTCAAAGAAAGCTCATACTAGTTTCCATCTGAGATGGTCAAGTTACCCTCACTCAGCTATAATCACTTACAACCTTGTAGATCAACTTGCAGGCTCAGCCCTAAGCAGTCCCTGAGTTAATCCTGATGGTACTTGCCAATATATGCGGAGTTCCAGTCCTCCAGAATTAGACTCTGCCCTCAAACTGTTATTTGCCTACCAGGAATCCCTAGACAATGGAATTATGGTGTTTTCCAGGCTGTAGTCTCTTACGCCACATACAGTAAACACAAGAGTTACGGCCCAGTATCTGACTTGGACCTTACATTCCTACTTGGACTAGACCTCTGCATTCATCTCAGCTTGCTTCCCTGGAGTTCTGACACTGTGCCTAGCCCTTCTTTCAAGAACTCACTTTTCTCCCTCTATTTTGAGAAGATGCCTAGTGTCCTCCATAGATACCCATTCTCCCAAAGAATCCCCAGAATGCACTTGACTTTATGGAGCATCACTTTCCTGAGAAAACTGCTTCCCTGCTCAGACTCACCATCAGTCTCCTGCACACTGATGGGGACCAGGATTTCTGGGGTTGCCAAATCCGCTGAGACAGGTGGTTAGGACTATGAGCGCTCCCCTCAGAAGAATGCTCACGGACAGGCTAGACTTTGAGCCTGCCTGTTCCTGGTTCACTTCTCTGCTCCTACCAACCTGGCCCTGCCCGCGAGTTACTGAAGGGTATCCATTGTTTGAGGGTAAAAAACAGTTTAGCAGATCTAGCCAAGGTTTAGTGCTGCCACATAAAACTATCTCTAAGAGTAGATTCTTCTTACTGCCCATAGAGAATAAGGAAAAGTCACTCATCCACCCTTTATCAATACCATAGTTCAGGATGCAAATTCAAAGTCAATCTTACTTTACGGGCTTTACGTTCACCAGGTCACAAATAAAAACTTTAAATGTTAAAAATATTCAATTCTAGTTAAAAACCTAAGCCTAAGAATCAAAGACCCAAACAGACTCTTTACCTTAAGGAGAGGTCAAATTATAATATATTACTCCATTAAAATACAACTTAACATGCAGCATATTAGGCTTCAACTTAACATACGTCTCAAAACTTCTGAGGAGCACTGCACAGAGACGCTTTTGTAAAACAACCTTTACAGCACTTTGACGTGACCGTATGTTCATTAAAAGAAGTATTACTACGTACATACATAAGGTACATAATGAATTCAGTATGTGTCTAGAGTTGGCTAATACCATTAAAGCACACGCCAAAAGCACAGACTATAAATCAAAATGCGATTTGTCAAAGTAAGATCTTAATATGATACAGGTTAGAAATAAATAAGTAAACCACTGATGTTCTGACATGGAATTAGTGAGGCAAACTAAGCCCAAACTGAGCCCAGGTTGCAGTTGACATCCCTTTGTTCTATCTATAGCGTTGGCTATTCCTCTCTCTTTTCCACCTGGGGAAGTACAAAATTAGCATGCAAGCACCAGGCATCCTTCACTCCCCCAAGGGTTTACATCTCTTACACTGACTTAAAGACTGATATTCTTTCCAAAATGTTGACATAAGCCAGTTGGACAATTACAGATTTTTTAAAGCCCACGTTACTTGAGTTTTTAAAACTCTAGATTTTTCTTAAAACAGAATTTGTAAAACACTTGACATTGGTTTATTAACTCACTTCCAAACTGGGGACAATTTAACAAAAGACCAGAAAGAGTTGGCACACAGTAAATAAAAAGGCCAAGCCACAAGACAACTATCAAAAATGTAAGAAAACCTAGTTGGTGAATACCGGAGTTATCCGGGAACTGTGAGCAAAGAGATGGATACTGCTACATGTATTATACCTTCTCTTTCCTATGCCTTCACCTCACTTTCAGCCTGGGTTCCTCCAAATTAGCCTAGCAGATTCTTTACCATCTGAGCCATGTGGAAGCCCCATTCAAGACTCTCCCACTAACCAAATACTGTCCCTAGAATCTGAGTTCCCTGCACCAAATGCTGTTTTCACTCACTAGATGCCCACTGCCCACACATTTCAAAGTTAACTCCTCAGCAGGGCATACCTGATCCCTCAGACCCTGGCGGTGTTTGTCACTCCACACCTCCACTCACCTGTGCTCACTCTCCTTTACAGTGGCTTCCTGTACTCCCGTGTGCGTTCTTGCCTTTCGCCACAATGTTCCTCCATATCCTTCCCCACTGGCCTCACCTAGCTATGCTGCTCTTTTAAAATTCAGAAAAGTATAGCTTCCTCATGGAAGTTTTTCTCAATCCCCATAACCATCTTAGGTATATGCCTCTTATAGAATTTCTCACGTATACTGCAAACCATTGACTTCACTGTCTGCATTCTCCACAGAGCTTTTGGAGGAAAAGAAACATTTTGTGTTATTCTGTATATCTCCAGGATCTATCAAATTGCCTGGTTTTTACATGGTGCTAATATATGGCTCTGGAGAAGGCGATGGCACCCCACTCCAGTACTCTTGCCTGGAAAATCCCATGGACGGAGGAGCCTGGTAGGCTGCAGTCCATGGGGAAGCTAAGAGTCAGACACGACTGAGCGACTTCACTTTCACTTTTCACTCTCATGCATTGGAGAAGGAAATGGCAACCCACTCCAGTGTTCTTGCCTGGAGAATCCCAGGGACGGGGGAGCCTGGTAGGCTGTCGTCTATGGGGTCGCACAGAGTCGGACACGACTGAAGTGACTTAGCAGCAGCAGCAGCAATATATGGCTCAGGGAAGCCCTGGTAGCTCAGTGATAAAGATTACACTTGCAAAGGACACCAGGTTCGATCCTTGGGTTGGGAAGATCCCCTGGAGAAGGAAATGGCTACCCACTCCAGTGTTCTTCCCTGGAAAATCCCATGGACAGAGGGGCAGGGCAGGCACGGGTTTGCAAAAGAGTCAGACATGACTTAGCAACTAAACAACAACAACAAAAAAATAGATATATAAATAAATAAAATTGCTAGTCGCAGAAAAAAAAATACTAAGAATACTATTCTAACTAGAAAGGTATGAATCAACACTTTATTTCAACTTGCTGTACAAATGCTTTTTTTTCAGTCCTTCCAAATATCCGAAGACTAATAATACATTAAGGTCAATCCTGATGAAGAAAGTCAGAACTGAAGAAAAGAAAATCTTAGAAAGTGCGGATACACATTTTTACAGTCTACACAGACATGGCAATAACACAGTGTAGGCCTAGACCTATAACAGACACACTTCAATTCCAAAGTAACACATGTCAACATCCAGTCAACTTCTTTCCAAGAATCAGGAATTAGGAAGCTCACCAGTGTTTACATGGAAATTGTTTTCTGTTTTTTCACATCTTGGGACTTTTTACAAACTTCTGGGAAGAAGATTTATTAAAACCTACTAAGAGTGATAAAGTACAGACTGGAAGCCCTGCTGATGGAAGCAGATTCCTGGATGGACTCAAGGGTGTGAGGTGAAATGTAGGCTGGTCAATAAGCCCTGAAGTTTTGGGAGGCAAAGCTTCAGCAGAAGAAACATGAAGTGAAAATTCAACTACTGCTTTTTAAGCCATTTTCCAACATTTCTTCAGAAGCTCTCATAGCTCATGCATTGATGAGGGAAAACAAGGCTTTCCCCAGTTTCCTTTCATAGATTAATCAAATGTACATACAGAGACTACCCAGGTGGATCCAAGGGGTCCTCAGTGCTACAATGGTACAGAATTTTCTGGAGGACTCCTGTTTTATTTTGGACACAAGGATTCTGGACATAAGGAAACCTAAAAGCAATGGGAGTGGTCACAACCCACTGGGCAGGAGAGGCACTCAGTGCTTTAGTGGCCACTGCTTCCTCCTGCCCTTGCAAACATCCCCTCCTATGGAGGCAGAGGATGGCTTTGAGGGTCTGGGGTAACTTAACCATCCCAAAGGCTGACTTCAGGCCTCACAGGCTGACAGAGATCTTCTCACACGGACTGAGTACCCTACACTAAGTGCTGTGTGTCTCTCGTGAATTAGGGAAACATTTATGACACCTTGCTTTAAAACATGCCTCTGCCCAATCCTAGCAAGGCACAATTTTTATATTAAATCAGATAGTAGAGGTGGAAAGTGGGGAATTTTTCTTCTCCCCAGCTCTCTGCTACTCAATAGCCTTCTATGCTCCTGTCACTTTGTTGGTTCTGCTTCAAATTCCTGTGACTTGGCTTCACCTTGTTTCCAGGCGGCCCTGCTCTCTGTTTTGTAACTGCTATTACAGCCAGAAGAATGATTTCAATAAGAGATGACGATACTGGACACTTGGGGCTGGTGCACTGGGACGACCCAGAGGGATGGTATGGGGAGGGAGGAGGGAGGAGGGTTCAGGATGGGGAACACATGTATACCTGTGGTGGATTCATTTTGATATTTGGCAAAACTAATACAATTATGTACAGTTTAAAATTAAATAAAATTAAAATAAATAAATAAATAAATAAAAAGACTGGGAAAAAAAAAAAAGAGATGACAAGATCAAGCCGTTGTGGTGTCTCAGAAATTTCAAGTGCAGTATGTGTGAAATTCAAACAGAATTCAGAGGAGCAAATAGTTTGAGATTTGTAGCTCGGAAAGTATACATGGCGAGGTGTTGGGGGCCAGAGTGAGGTACTCCGCCCATGGCAAAGGTCATGAGGAAGGAGGCGGGATCGAGCCTCAGGAGTCCCCCTGGAAATCCTCGAGCATCTACCCCCATAACCAGAGCCTGCCTACTTTACTACTTTGTGCTCACCTACACCTCTGACTTTACGGGGGGTCTGTCCCCCACCACCTCTTTCGGAGAAGGAGTTAACTTAGAGCTCCAGTTAATAATAATTCCTGGGTGTGATAAGAGTGTTTTAACCTACAAACTCCTCTGAAGGTTCTCTAGCCTGCCTGACAGGCTTGTCCGGCCACATGTGATTGCTCACAGCCTCCCAACCGTGAGAGGCACGAGATGCTTTAAACCTTCTAAAAACAGGTTCCTTAGAAAAGTTAGAAAACTATAAGTATAATGGGCTGATTAGAAATTGTATTGGTGAAGGGTTTTTCATTTGTTGAGCCAATGTTTGTTGCTAAGACTCCACATCCCCTGCCCTTACACACATTAATGAATATATAGAAGAAATAAGTATTAACCTTTGATATTAATCACGTTAGACCTTAGGCTAAGTAAATTCTTTCCTTAACTAAAACCCACTACACCCTCACCCTATAGGAATGTAACTTTATTTGGGTGGCGTCTGTTTTAAGAATAATCACCCCTGGAGAAATAAGTGTCCTGGTTGACTGACCGTTGTCACAAGGAGAGGGTCGTAAATTGTCAGCAGGCCCCCCCTGGCCAGAAGATGATGTAACACCCCTAAGACCTCTGTATACATTCGTACGAAGCACCTGACTTTGATAAAAGTCAGGACTGCTGACCCCGCATGACTTTTGTATAACATCTCAGTGTATAAAAACAGACTCTGGAAAATAAAGAATGGGGATCAGTTTCTCGAAATACTGGTCTCCCCATGTCACTCTCTCTCTCTCACTCTGGTTGAGTCTCCATCTGGAGCGTGGAACCCGCCATGCTTACTAATTATGCCTGGGCTTCTAAGATCCGATCGGGGAGGCCTCAGTGTCTCCTCTCCTTCGGGAGAACGGAAGGACGCCTGCGGCCTACGTAAGTGGTGCAAACTTCTTGTCTTGAAGTTTTATTGGTCTCCCGCGTAAACCAAGCCACTCAGCCTCTTTTCTCCACTGAATTTTCCTACTGAGCTATCCTTATTCTATTACTCTTTATATCTTTAATTAATATCTAATTGAAGCTATTGTATCCTGACCCTCGCCGACGCCGTCCCCGCTTCGAATACCCTGGATCAGCCGGGGCTGGACCCCGGCAGCGAGGGAAGACCACGTCCTCAAAATCTGATAGTGGAGGAATCTGATAGTGGAGGACAACTGTAGGAGAGAGGGGTATGTGCCACCAAGCACACACAAGGCCTTCCCAGGAACGCCAAGGAACTTAGATGCAATCAAAGGCTCGAAGATACAAAAAGGGAGGAGGATAAGTTTCAGTGAGTGAGTGAAGTGAAAGTCGCTCGGTTGTGTCCGACTCTTTGCGACCCCGTGGACTGTAGCCTGCCAGGCTCCTCTGTCCATGGAATTCTCCAGGCAAGAATACTGGAGTGGGTTGCCATTCCCAACCCAGGGATCAAACCTGGTGTCTCTCACACTGCAGGCAGATTCTTTACCGTCTGAG
The DNA here is from genome assembly GCF_027580195.1 of Bos mutus. Classification (NCBI taxonomy): domain Eukaryota; kingdom Metazoa; phylum Chordata; class Mammalia; order Artiodactyla; family Bovidae; genus Bos; species Bos mutus. Next base: position 96,185,892 of record NC_091618.1, on the reverse strand, counting down.
CCACCAGGAAAGCCCTAAGTTTAAGACAAAAGTTTAAATCAAAATGTATGGATTGAATTAATTCTATTCACATTTGAGGAGGATGACAGAAGAAAAGAACCAAAGTTATATTAAACAGCAAAGGTAGCAAATTAAAATAATTAATCTTCAGCAAATGAAGTATTTAACTGCACCTAGGTACTTATATTGTGGGTTCGATCCCTGGGTCGGGAAGATCCCCTGGAGGAGGGCATGGCAACCCACTCATTTTTGCCCAGAGAATCCCATGGACAGAGGGGCCTGGAGGGCTACAGTCCATAGAGTTGCAAAGAGTTGAACGTGACTGAAGCAACTTAGCACACACGCACGCACAGGTGTTTATATACTTTAAACGTTACTCTAAACTGTATGTTTGTTTCATTGTGTTTGTATTAATCATGTTTACACTTGGCTCTTTTAAATACGATCTTTTGCTACTTAAAAAAATAGACATAATTGAATGGCTTTCCCTCTTTATTCATATTGAAGGATCATGAAGACATGAGTTTTACCCAAAAGAGATGAGAAAAGAAATATCCAAAGAGAAACTAGAGGGAAGAGATAAAAATATATATTAATCTTGCTCTACACAAAATATATTTCTTGTAACTCCCATGTACTCTTATTTTTTTAATGTTTTTTGAAGAGGCAACTATTGAAAAAGATAATTTGGGTTTATATTATTTCCTCCAGTCCATCCTAAAGGAGATCAGTCCTGGGTGTTCATTGGAAGGACTGATGGTGAAACTTTCATACTTTGGCCACCTCATGTGAAGAGTTGACTCATTGGAAAAGACCCTGATGCTGCGAGGGTTTGGGGGGAGGAGGAGGCAGGGGACAACAGAGGATGAGATGGCTGGATGGCATCACCGACTCGATGGACATGAGTTTGGGTAAACTCTGGGAGTTGGTGATGGATAGGGAGGCCTGGCATGCTGCGATTCATGGGGTTGAAAAGAGTCGGACAGGACTGAGCGACTGAAATGAACTGAACTGAAGGAAATGGGAGTAGTGAATTTGTCTGATTTGTAAATTCTGACTGTATTCAGATTACTTTTTAAAATAATAATGTATTTACACCCTTTCTTTTGCCAAAAACAGATCTGAATAAATACTGAGGTACAACACTTTGCACACAAAAGATTATTGAGAGAGAGGCAGAGAGAACTCTCTGGAGCCTCTCCATGGCTATCTTTCAGTCAGTTTGTTCTCTGTAAAGAAAAGTAAAACGGCATGAATTCCTAAGCCCACTCATTATTTTATTTCTCAGGTTAAAAATGAGAAGAATTTAAAACACCTGGAAAATAGGAAGTTCCTGGTATACTAAGAGACTTCAGAGTTACCTGCTGCTACTGCTGCTGCTAAGTCGATTCAGTCGTGTCTGACTCTGTGTGACCCCATAGACGGCAGCCCATCAGGCTCCCCCGTCCCTGGGATTCTCCAGGCAAGAACACTGGAGTGGGTTGCCATTTCCTTCTCCAATGCATGAGAGTAAAAAGTGAAAGTGAAGTCGCTCAGTCGTGTCCGACTCTTCACAACCCCTTGGACTGCAGCCTACCAGGCTCCTCCATCCATGGGATTTTCCAGGCAAGAGTACTGGAGTGGGGTGCCATTGCCTTCTCCGTCAGAGTTACCTATCCCAAGTTAACTCAGCTATATATTAATTATCTTTGACATAAAGACATTACACACAAGTTATTTGATTTGTTCTTAACCTGATAGTTGTTCATCTAACCCCTATGTTCTCTGACCATTTTCTCATCAAAGCCTTATTCTTCTGAATAGACAGTAAATTACCACACTGGTAATACTTTTTCAGTGAATGCAAGGCTATCTCTTAGGTTTTCAATAGTAGAGAAGCAGCAGTTATACAAACTGTGCAGGAAGTCAGTTGTGTGCGTGTGTGTGTGTGTGTGTGTGTGTATTTAATGTGCAAAGCTGGAGTTTTTTTTTTTTTTTTTAAGTAAATGGTTGTGTGGTTCATATTTTAGGTGGATGAATATAATGATATAAGGAGCGTTTTACTAATATGGAGAGTGACATGAGTAAGTATTAATAGTAATAATGAAACCAGTTTGAAATTCACATTCTAAAATAGTGGTCTATTTGGAGCCAGAGAATATAATCTACCAAGGTGTTAGTTTCATTTATAAGAATGACTTTTTTTCAGTTTTTCTATATTATATTAGCAGAGCTCGGTTGTAGAATTTGTAGTTGCAACTGCCATAGGGGCTTTTTAAGTGAAGCGACATTTTTATCAGTGCTACTTCTTGTGAGGGTAGACACCAGCCCGGCCTCCCACTACACTAAGAAAGCCACTGTGTGCTGTGTGAACAGCTAAATATTGATTTGACTCTTTTTTCTTTCTTCCTTCCTTTTCCTGAGCATTATCTGGGCAAAGACTCTTAATCTCCCCGAAAGAATTCTAGAAAACATGCTAGAGTGCATAGATCAGTGGACACCTGGGGACTCTGCCAATAGACAGTGCCAATAGACCTGTCATACAATAAAGTAGTAAGAAAAAACAGTTCTAAAGATCAATTACTCCGGCTTTTTTTATTTCCTATTTATTTCTCCACATTCCAGTGGTAATTCTTTCTTTCCAAATATGATCTGCTGCTGCTGCTGCTGCTGCTAAGTCACTTCAGTCATATTCGACTCTGTGCAACCCCATAGACGGCAGCCCACCAGGCTCCCCCATCCCTAAGAGACCGTATCTTTGAAGGAGAACTACTTTGAGACAAACGTACTGGGGGATAGTAACTTTAAGCTTCAGTATGTGGTACATTTAAACAGGGCTCCTATTTCTTGGGAGTGTGTTTTCCCAAGGTCTCTAAAACAGAAGCGGAAAATAAAAATTGAAAGTCTTAACCATAAACTACAATTAATTAGCTTCATGTCTAAAAATTTTAATTCTATTACTATAAAGAATATAAAATAAAATTTTACTAAGAAGTGTATAATTTCATGTATTAGGATAAAACAGATCCATCTATTTAAAAAGACTGTACTTAACATGAATATTTAGTCTGAAGATTGGCTTTAAACACAAGCAGATGATATGTACCAGGTTTTAGCAAATTTAAACAAATCAGAGGATGACAACAAAAGCATTTGAGACTCACAGCCTAATTTTAATCTCCCTATACAGATAAACATCAGAGAAGGCAATGGCACCCCACTCCAGTACTCTTTCCTGGAAAATCCCATGGATGGAGGAGCCTGGTAGGCTGCAGTCCATGGGATCGCTGAGTCGGACACGACTGAGCGACTTCACTTTCACTTTTCCCTTTCATGCATTGGAGAAGGAAATGGCAACCCACTCCAGTGTTCTTGCCTGGAGAATCCCGGGGACGGGGGAGCCTGGTGGGCTGCCATCTATGGGGTTGCACAGAGTCGGACATGACTGAAGTGACTTAGCAGCAGCATACAGATAAAAATAGTGGATGTGCCATTGTTTTGTGGTGTCCAAAGAAACAAAATTTCATTTTCATTTATAAAAATAAAAATAATTTGGGACTTCCCTGGTGGTCCAGTGGTTAAGGACAGGAACCTGCCTTTCATTGCAGGGGACTCTGGTTCTATCCCAGACTCTCTGGGATAGATCTGAGATAGATCTGGGATAGATCTCTGTACTCCACAATTAGAGAGAAGCCCATACGCAGCAGTTAAGCCACCACAGCCAAATAAATAAATAAATTTTTTTAAACAAAGAAAACTAACTTGAAAATATTGATGATGACTAAGGCTGTATGCACCAATGCATATATCTTGATCTAAGCAGCGAACATGACTATAATATTTAATTACATGAAATCTGGTTCCTAGATTCTTTTTAAATTCACCTTTTCAAAACTTTGGGGCTCCTTATACTACCATGGAATGAAATATTAATTATATTAGATGAAAAGAGAAAGGCATTACTATTATCCAAGCAATGGGAGGAGAAGCAAATGAAAGTGTACATAATATATACACATATGCATACACATGCACACAATGAGAGGATAAGCCAAAATCCTATTTTTTAAAATGTTATCTTTAAGGAAAATGAGGAAATGGTGAGAAGGGAGAGAGGCTAGCCTTATTTTGAATAGTTTTTGTGTCTACTTTGACTTTGAAGCCCTGTATCTTATATTTTTCTTTAAAAGCACACTTTTAAAAAGAGAAGTCCCTAAAAATAGAAAACAAAATTAAAATGATCTGTTGTATCAAGCTGATGGCTTAGCCACACTGATAGAAACTATGTAAAGTAGCTTTAAAAGACAGTAATTCATATATTCCTATTGGTGTATACTCTAGAACAACAAAAACAACAAAACTGCAACAACAGAAATCTTAAACTGGTTTCAATAATAAAATTTCTGGAGGTATGATTGATGAGATTAAATAAAGTCATGTACACATGAATTTAAGTATAATTATGTCTAAGAGGGCTTCCCAGGTGGCACTAGTGGTAAAGAATCACCTGCCAATACAGGAGACATAAGAGAAGCGAGTTCGATCCTTGGGTTGGGAAGATCCCCTGAAGGAGGGCATGGCAACCCACTCCAGTATTCTTGCCTGGAGAATCCCATTGACAGAGAGGAGCCTGGTGGGCTACAGTCCATAGGTTTGCAAAGAGTCAGACACAACTGAAGCAACTTAGCATATATGTCTGAGAATTCATCATATTTTTCTTTTTTAAACAAAAATTTTTTCTTAACTCTGTCTATAGAAAAGCCTAGAAATGACCAAGTAGCAATGAATATCCCTAACAAATAGATTACGGTCCCTAATTATCATTTCCCACAGGAAGAAGTCAAAATTTATTGGAGAAACGAATGCTTTCAGATCTAGGTCAGAAAAGTTTATGAGATTAGCCTGGATTATTTTGTCATAGCAGATAACACAGTCATCATAGACCACTGACAGCTCATCAAAAGGGATCAGAAGCCAACTTTAAGAGGTGCCCATAAGTCAGAAAAAGGCTAGTTTGAACATCAGATCAGATCAGTCACTAAGTCGTGTCTGACTCTTTGCGACCCTATGAATCGCAGCACGCCAGGCCTCCCTGTCCATCACCAACTCCCGGAGTTCACTCAGACTCACGTCCATCGAGTCAGTGATGCCATCCAGCCATCTCATCCTCTGTCATCCCCTTCTCTCCTGCCCCCAATCCCTCCCAGCATCAGGGTCTTTTCCAATGAGTCAACTCTTAGCATGAGGTGGCCAAAGTACTGGAGTTTCAGCTTTAGCATCATTCCTTCCAAAGAAATCCCAGGGCTGATCTCCTTCAGAATGGACTGGTTGGATCTCCTTGCAGTCCAAGGGACTCTCAAGAGTCTTCTCCAACACCACAGTTCAAAAGCATCAATTCTTCGGCACTCAGCCTTCTTCACAGTCCAACTCTCACATCCATACATGACCCCTGGAAAAACCATAGCCTTGACTAGACGGACCTTTGTTGGCAAAATAATGTCTCTGCTTTTCAATATACTATCTAGGTTGGACACAACTTTCCTTCCAAGGAGTAAGCGTCTTTTAATTTCATGGCTGCAGTTACCACCTGCAGTGATTTTGGAGCCCAGAAAAATAAAGTCTGACACTGTTTCCACTGTTTCCCCATCTATTTCCCATGAAGTGATGGGACCAGATGCCATGATCTTCGTTTTCTGAATGTTGAGTTTTAAGCCAACTTTTTCATTCTCCACCTTCACTTTCATCAACAGGCTTTTTAGTTCCTCTTCACTTTCTGCCATAAGGGTGGTGTCATCTGCATATCTGAAGTTATTGATATTTCTCCTGGCAATCCTGATTCCAGTTTGTGCTTCCTCCAGTCCAGTGTTTCTCATGATGTACTCTGCATATAAGTTAAATAAGCAGGGTGACAATATACAGCCTTGACGTACTCCTTTTCCTATTTGGAACCAGTCTGTTGTTCCATGGCCAGTTCTAACTGTTGCTTCCTGACCTGTATACAGATTTCTCAAGAGGCAGGTCAGGTGGTCTGGTAGACTGATACATTTCAAATATATTTAGAACCATGAGTTTAATTAATAATCTAAAAAAACTCATCACATTTGGAGTATACTAGAAAACTAATTCATTATTATTGAAAACTAGCATATAAATGAAAGAATCTAGCATTTATCCAGAAATTTTATACAAAAATGCATCACAAGGTAGCCAAAAAGTTAATACTGGGAAATTATAACTATTCTAATTAATGAATGAATTTGGAATGGCAGAGTTAGAAAAGTGCCATTTTAACCCTCTAACCTCTAATGACATACTGAAATCAATCTAGAAAATAATCATGACAAAAAGGCAAGAAGACCAGTGATGGAAATTCATACCACCACCTAAAAATTATTTATGACAAAACAATTTGATCCAGCCTCCTTGTAGCTAATCACTAAAGGTGTCTCACCTCCCCGCCTCCAATAAACCACACTTCCTGTATTTTTTGCACTGTGGTGGCTCAGTAGTAAAGAATCCATCTGCCAAGCAGGAGACATGGGTTCGATCCCCGGGTTGGGAATATTCTCTGGAGAAGGAAATGGCAACCCACTCCAGTATTCTGACCTGGGAAATTCCATGGACAGAGGAGCCTGGTGGGCTACAGTCCATATGGCTGCAAAAGAGTTGGACACAACTTAGTGACTAAACAACAACAACCAATCTCTTAAATCTGGGATGCCTCTGTGATTCACTTTAAGTAGAATATGGTAGAAGTGACACTGTGTGACTTCTAAGGCTAAGCAGTCTTGCATTTAAGACTCGGTCTCTTGGTTCTCACTGGGGTAAGCCAGCCACCACATAAGAAGTCTGACTACGCAGAAGTCCAACTCAGCCATGTGGAAAAGCCACGATGAGAGAAAGATGTGGGACCAGCCCCCAACTGGAGTAGTCTTCTCAGCCCAGGAGCCAGACATGTAGGTAAGAAAGCTTTCAGAAGACTCCAGCCTCAGCCAGCACCTCACTGCTTATAGGAGGGGTCCCAAATGAGAAACACCCAGGTGAGCCCATCCATCCTCAAAACTCTGAGAGAGTCCATTGATATTTTGAGTCACTAAGCTTGGGTGTTGTTTCTTTTGCAGCAACAGATTAATGAGACAGGCCTAAAACCACTGTACAGGAAACACAAGGGAACTGTTAAACAAAACCATGAGGAAGGAAACAAAGGGAGGGATGGGAAACTATTAGTTAAAAAGAATGAATTGGTACACAGAAACCTTAACTAGGATTTTGTTTATTTTATGGGTTTATTTTTTAATCGGGAGCCAATTAAAGTTATGATATTATAGGTGGCGTAGGATCATGATCAGACATTTGATCTTAAGGAATTACTGTTAAACATTTTAAGTGTGGCTATATTTTAAAGAAAATTCTTAACTTTAAAGCTATAGACTGAAATATCCAAGGATGAATATTTGTTATCTGGGGGCAGCAAACAGGTGGATAGATGAAGCTGGGCCATGAGTTTATGTGTTGAAACTAGAAGTTCATTTTATTACTCTCATTATTTTGCATATGTCTGAAGTTTCCTTTAGCTAAAAATGCAACTCTTTGGCTATGTTTTGTTAAAGCATATAACTGACTTAAAACCTAATATAGCTGAAAGAAGACATAGTGTTATAACTTTTTGTAAAGTTCTTTATGTTTAACCAAGGAATAAAATTATTTTCACATCACTGCATGTCCAAAATATTGATCTAGCTATTTAACTCTGCTTCTGAACTTCTCCTGGAAAACAGGAATCATGATTTCCATTCCAGTATATGCTGAGTTTGATCAACTAAGACAATTTACGGGGAAAAAAATGTTTTGAAAACCATACTCTGCTACGCAAATGCAAAACATTATTGGTAGTGGAGATCACGTTTGGCCCGATATTTGGAATATATGCAGTGAGCCCTCTCAAAATCTGTAAGCTCAGAACTCTGTCCTTAATGCATTTGGATCTAATACTAGTCACAGTGCTTAGAAAACAGAACCTTCAGAAAGATTTTTTGGATGAAAGAGTAAACTGGAGGAAAGAGGGCATGGAGATTTTTGATACACTTGCTTTATCTTTGATCCTGCATCTTTTTTAAAAGCTCAATTAAGCAACAGAGTGTGAGAGAGAAGTTATCATTCTGTGACCCCACCAGAAGTAGTTGTTCAAACAACATTTGCATACATATCCTTCTACTGGTGAATTTTAGCATTGTTTTTAAGCTTTTAGATGCAGAGTTATGAATTACTATCTCAAAATGAATTACTATCTCAGTATGCTATACCTGATCAAACCTACTTTTGTGTGCTTTTGATTTTCTTAAAAAAAAAACTAATTATAAGAGAATAAATTTAATATATGATGGTATTTAATACATGATGGTCAAGTGAGCAGTAAACAATTGCAAGCTTTCCTAGGGGCTATTTTGCTCTGTCTCACCATCAGGAAGCTAAAACATATGTTGGATGTTAGCCTGGGTGGACACAAATGTGCCCTATTTACTCAAGGTTTCCTTTGAAGCCACAATTTATAAGTTTTGTTTCTTAGGGGTACATGTCAAACTTCATTTAGCATTAGTTGGTATCCAGATACACTGAATAGCAAAAAGGCAGCATTGCGGGGCAAAATATATGACTGCTATATGAGCAATAATGTCAGTTTCATTTATGTAACTCACAAAAAACAAGAAGAGAAATACAATGGAAAAGCTGACAGGAGGAAATCAAGATAAAAATTATTCACTAAATTTATTTAAGTGTAAAACTTCATATAGACAGGAAAAATATTAAAAGTAATAGGTTTTAAATCAACATCCAAGAAGTAGATAATTTTAGAGTAAGTTCTTTTAAAAAGTGTTCTTTAACCCTTAAATTTCTTTTTTTTTAACCCTTAAATTTCAAATAAATTTCAAACAATATATACTTATGTAAACATATGTGTGTGCACAATATTTTCCTTTTTTTCCTAAGAATGTTTTACAAATTTTCTGGAAGAATCTGCAAATTGTAAATATATATATATAAATATATATGGGGACATTTGTGGAATTGATGCTTTGCTTTAGAATATTTTTGTGAAAAGCTGAAATTTGATGGTTGATACAATATGCATAAAATTGACCCAAATAAAACAATTAAAATTTAAATAATTTTATACTTAAAAAGTTATTTTATATTTATATTTATTAATTTATTTGAGGCTCAAAACCCTTCATGAGCAACACATTATAAACTAAATTCATAGATGTGCAGCTCAAAACTCAATAAAGCTTGTAAACTTAAGCCATCTACTTTCATAGTATTGGCTGCTTCAGTTGCACTTCGTTGTTGTTTAGTTGCTCAGCTGTGTCTGACTCTCTGTGACCCAATGGACTTGTAGCCTGCCAAGCCCCTCTGTCCATAGGATTTCCCAGACAAGGATATTGGAGTGGGTGGGTTGCCATTTCCTCCTCCAGGGGATCTTCTTGACTCAGGGATTGAACCCACGTCTCTTGCATTGGCAGGCGGGTTGCTTACCGCTGAGCCACCATGACAGTCTGGAAAGCATTTTTCAAGTATGATTGCTTACAAATGTAAGACAAGTTATCATACCATCTTCAACATATATTTTCTACGACTCATCCCTGTTGTTCAGCTCAGCTTAGTTCATTCACTTTCAATGCTCTATTTTACTCCATTATGTGAATACACGATAGGTTACTTATTCATTTGTCTCTTGCTAGATATTTGAATTATTTTGCTTTTTGAAGTTATTCCCAGTGCTGCAATAAACTTTTTGTCCATATCTCCTGGTTGCCACATGTAAGAGTTTCTCTGCAATTTATAAAGGATGACAAATTACTAACCCAGTGGTACAAAAAAGAAAAATCAAGTTGAGTATTCCAGAAGTAGAGTAAATGTCAACATATAACTCCAATATGGACATTTATTTATAAATTACATACTTGTACTATTGTACATATATATATATATAATAGCCATTTAAACCTTATGTAAAAAAAGACATTTCTAAGGAATTTGATAGAAACAGGTCTAAGTAAAAGTCCCAAAATACTCTGCCTTACCCCCAGTTGAGGTCCTGTGCAACCCAGGAGGTTCACACAACCACTTTAGGATCACCATAACAACCTCACAAGAACTGTATTAAGAAGTACAGAGACAAACTTGCATAATGGCACAGCTATTTCATTTGTAAATCCATACTATTTGGTTGTTTATTGTATCTATTTCTGTTCTGAAGAAATCAATGTATCTGTCAGATTTAAAGTGGATAACACCCAATTATAGTTCAACAACTGTGTTTATAAAATGTAAATGAGGATTAAAGGCACCATCTTTAGGTTTGACTTATGCTCCAAAAACAAAATGAAACAAAAATGAAAACACAAGACCAGAAAAAAAAAAAAGATCACCTTTATGTTACTGGGTAATTGATTTTTCTTTCCTTTTTTTAAAGCTTTCAAACTAGATAAAATCAACACCTTAAAAGACTTGTCTTTAACCCAGGCTTTCTTTTATTAAAGTATACAATTGTGGGTACATGCCTAGAGGAATAATAGTTTGTTCCTAACAAAAGAGTCTGGATTCCACGATATGCCTTTAGCCAGAGGCATCGTTCCCCAAAGCACACAGCTAACTGCATCTCCTGCTGTACCTGTAACAATTTAATTGTATAAGTCAGCCTAGTCAAGCATCTCCAGCTCATGACTGGGAGACATGAAATTCATTGTCATTATTGTCCCTGTCATTTTGGATCATTATATCCTGCTGCAGAATTTTCCTCACTTCAGTGCATTTTTACCTCCAGGAGCCAGGGATTATAGCTGAGGTTGGGGTGGGGGCAGGACCGTGAACTACATTTACCTCGGGGGAGCCAGAGATTAAATTGGCTTTGCTCTCTCACAAGCTGAATTCATCTATTTGTATGCTGTGAGTTTTAGGCTGGAATAAAAATGAATATTCTAGTGAAACTTGGGTTTCAATTCCCTCTTTGAAACATGGCTGTAACCAACTTTTATTTACATTAGGAAAGCCAATGTAATTTCTCGTAGGTTGCTATTTTCACATGTGTATAAGGAATACTTAAGGGCATCATCGAGTATGAAATAACAGATATCTCTCTCTGTCACTGCCTGGACTCTCAGAAGGAAGGATTTAAAGCTGTAATTTTGTTCTCCAGTTGCATCTTCCAGAAGCTTAATGGGGGTATCTTATGGTTTTAAATATTTAATGATTTTTAATTATATCTCATTTTCTGTGTACTGGATTGGATGAGTGAAGTTCAACTAGAATGGCAGCAAAGATCTCTAGGATCAAGCAGAGTAAAGTTGACAGAGGAAGACAAGTAAGTTTCTGAGAAAACTGGCAAATCATCCATAGCTGGCTCAAGAACCTCACAGCCTGCCAAGTCACCTGAGCCTGTCGTGCCTTAAACACTTCTTGCTGATGTGGGAAGAGTTCCAACAGTCACCAACCTATACATGGAAACCCACGATCAGTGGTAATGGCCACAGACCGGTACAGCTGGTCACTCTCTGGTAGGACGGGAAGAGGGACAGAGTAAAAACACTGGACTAGTCTCAGGCAGAAAACCAGTAAGATGACTGTATCGTTTTCTCTAACATAATATAAAAAAGAAAATATAACCTGGTAACTCAGTTGCATCTGACACTTTGGATCCCATGGACTGTAGCCTACCAGGCTCCTCTGTCTATGGCAATTCTCCAGACAAGAACACTGGACTGGAGTGGGTTGCCATGCCCTCCTCCAGGGGATCTTCCCAACCTAGGGATCGACCCAGGTCTCCCGCATTGCAGGAAGATTCTTTACCATCTGAGCCATCAGGGAAGCCCAAGAACACAGGAGTGGGTAGCCTATCCCTTCTCCAGGGGATCTTCCCGATCCAGGAATTGAACTGGGGTCTCCTGCGTGGTTATGTTGTTGCTATTGTTAAGAAAGGTTTATCTTGTAAATTACAATGTTCAGAATTCAACTGCAATGGTATATGCTTAAGTATTTTTTCCTTTCTGAAGTACTTTGGTAGCAGGATAATAATGCTATTTTTCTGGTTAAAGAGTAAGTCATCCTTTCCTTTCTCTGGGCACACATTTATTACATTTAATTCCTTTCTATATACTCCTTTCTACCTTATTTCCATGTTGTTATTTAATTTGCTCATCACACCATTAGGTTTAACAAGAGTTGCCCTACCTGTGAATACAGCTGTGAAACTGTAGAACTACACTGTTTCACGTTGCTGTTTTGTCTTGCCTCAAGCATGACATAGTTGGACCTACATCATTTCAGAACAAGATTAAAAAAGAAACTATTTCCAGTGACTAGAATGATTTTTACTTTTTCAAGACTTGGGTTTCACAATCAATTTTCAAATATCAATTTGAAATTCTTTTAAAAAATAATTTTTAAACTTTTCAGTAATCTTTGCTAAACTCATAATTTTGCAATCTGTAACAAGCTATAAAAGCCAATTGTAGATTAAAGAAATTCTCCTTCCTCTGATTTTAATATGATAATGTTTCTCCTGCATTATGTGACATAGATTTCCCTTGGTTTCTCTATGTAATCAATAAGAATCTATAATTCATAACAATATCAAACCAACATAAGACAGGACACCACAAATTCAGATATGACATCCACTAATACTCCCCCTCAAGGAGATTCAGATATGCACAAGCTAAAAAATAAAAATAACAAATAAAAGTAGTTTGTGTTCAATAGATCACATGGTAGAGAAAATGGCCAAGTACTTGAGAGAGTTTGCATGGAAGGGATTGAAATTAAGAGGCAAAGGGCACAAACATTTCCGTGGCAGGATGGGCAGGGGTCCATTTGCAGAATGCCTTCTGATTCCTCCTGCACCAAAAACCTCTTTAATGTAATCACCCAACAAACTACAATGGATTAACGTTAAGGGTTTGAAGAAGGGGAAAAAAATTCACAGTTAAGATTGTCCTTTAACATGAGATTCAATCAGGGGCACCAAAAAAGTAGTTAAGTGCCCTCCTGTGGTGTTTAGATGCTGCAAGGCACTGTAAACTGCATTTTCTGGCTTTTAACGTTTGTCAAAGACACTTAACATTTTTCTAACATTGTTGCTCCTAGCATACGTTCTTGAGTTTGTCCCCATTGCCCCATCTTCATGTATACATTTCACATTCATACATGAAAGCCTGACAGATAGCTAAATTGATTCAGAAACCTAACATTGAGGAGAAACAAAGGGGGTAGCCTAAAAGATATCCTGTATTATGAAGTATAAATATCAAAGTCTCCTGAAAAAAGAAAAAAAGAAAATATTTCTTCATACTAAGAGTTTAGATATCTAACACTAAATACATAAGATCACATAGTGGGATTTTAAAAACTCACTGAGCTATGGGGCCTAAGCTATCCTTTGTGTCACAAAATTTCTAAGACTTTTTGAACGTGTACAGTTATCTGTGTCCAGCTATTTATTTATAAACAGAAATTCCTGGACTATTTTCCAATTCCATTCTCCCTTAAGAAACGCAGTAAAATTTCACAAACAGCTTTTCCTGTGATGTTTTGTGTTGTATTGTGGTTCATCTGGAGCTATGTTAAGTGGTTAGTTCCTTCAAATAAAAGTGTACAAAACTGTACTTGTTAACACACACACAAACACAATGAATGAACACTGAACACCAGGCAAATGGGTACTAGATAATGTCACTGTTAGAAAATATCTGATAACAATAAAATAAGCATTCAAAACTGAGGGACTGAAGAAAAAAAAAAAAACAACAGACTAGTTTAACAGATGCAGTGTTCGTCTACCTTCATCACATAAATTATATGTTCAAGAATTGTGTCCTGTGTAAAATATGAATATGTCCATTTCAGCCCAGAGGCATTTTTCCCTAGGCTTATAACCCCTTGAAAATAGAGGTTTCATCTAGAAAACCTAACAGATCCTCAGCTGCTTTCAACATTATAATATATTCATAAGGCAAGCGTTCACTGGCAAACACATAACAAATTAAATGGCATGAAGGTGGGGCCCAAAATGCACAATGATGGAAAACGGACCAAACCAACCATGAGATTCAAAGTCGAAGGAATATTCAAGACCGAGTGATGTTAAAAGCAAAACATTGCTTGCAGAGTGCACATGTGTGTTTGTGTATTGTGTAAGATTAGCATTAATTAGTATGCAAAACTATCTCATTAAGAATACACTGTAAGGGTCATGAGTATCCTGAAAAAACAAAAATCACGTACCATCATAGTAGACAATTGCTCCCACCAGTTTGTCCTTCTGGAGCATTGGGAAATGCTCAAGGGCTCTTGATTTGCTGAGGACATAACTGCTTTTCAGGCAATTACTTCCAGCAACCAGATCATATAGCTTGATTCCTACCCAGTAGTATGGTAACTGCCACCACCTACAGCATAAAGAGGGGAAAGGTTTCTTTACAAACAGGGTATAGAATGTCACTTTATATGATACTTTTTATTAAGAAAAACAAAGTATATCTAGAAGTGTATTGCATAAGAAACAAGAGAAGTGCCTTCCTATTCTGAGACCAGCCCAGCTGAATTACATATATAAATGAATCATCTCAAAGGCAGTGGTTCTGGACCTGACTGCATATTAGACTTTCTAGGGAGCATCAAAAACAAACATAGCTGCCTGGATCTTGTGTTCCTAGAGATCAATTGAACTAGACGAGGGCAAAGACCAGAGTGACTCTAATGTACACCCAGGGTAGAGACTCATTGGCATGAGATATCTCAAACCATCTATGACAAAATATAGACAAAAATTATAAAATCTGTTTCTAGACCCCACAACACTCATGCAGCTAACAGAGCTACATAATCCTATATTTCCTATTATCTGTCTTCCAGTTTAAGTCAATTTGATGGATAGCTCTAACAATATTCAGAAAATTGGGTTTAATAATTTACGATTATCTGACACCTACAAACCAAATTTCAGGTTTGGTTAACTCAGAAATTTAAAATGACACAAAATGGCTTAGGGTTCGGAGTTGATATATGTCAGTTCAGATTTTGCAGCAGGATTCATTCTGGCTCTGCATTTTAGCCTGCAAATGACCCTCTTATGTTTCCCAGAGCAAATGCAGTTGTTCCTCTATATACTCTCAGAAACTGGAGTTTAAAACGACTAATTATAAAAGCAGAACACAAGCCACTTTGCCTTCAAGATCTAGCCCTCAGAGGTGAGTTGGCAGAGAGTAATTTAGAAAAAGTCACACTTTTTAAATACAACAAAGGAAAATATTTTAAAAGGATTAAAGATTAGGACCAATTACAACTACTTTAAGAAATACACACTGAGGAACTTCTGCCATTAAAACTGGGTTGTTCTATTGGCCTCGGATAAGCAAAGAGTATATTGATGATACCAAAAGGCTTACTTGTAAATTGGAAGCATAATAGGCAATGGAGCTGATAAATGGGGAGCAATTTCCAGCAGGTTGGCACGCTCATGAAGGGCTTCTTTTACCATCCTGTACTGAAAAGCAAAACAGAGAAAATTAGTTTGGCAGTAACAGATCATAATATTTTCAGATGGCAAATAGACACCCTGCCAACTGATTGATACACAGAAACCTCTCTACCTCTGAGTGAGGATGGCTCCCTCCTAATCAAATTTCTAATAATACATCATGCTGTCAACCTGAAAGATTTTTTAGAAACCTTAACTGTATTTGCATAGGAGAAAAACATGCTGTCAGAGTTCCTAGGTGTAAGATATTTTCCTGACTTGAGTTACAAGATTATTTTAACAATTTATCTTGCATTGTCTGTATTGTCCCTTTTCTCAGCCCCCCATAATATTTTCTCATGTAAGAAATAACAGATTGTTCAAATTCATGTTAAACGTTTTCTTCTTGCCTCCACTAGCCCAAGCAGACATAGTACTTAGGAGTTGCATGGTATTTTAGAAATGATCATGAAAAAGCTTTTGTCTTTAGTTTTCATTATCCCTCTCTGAAGACCCAGCATTACTATCATAACACTAATGTTTACAAATGAGAAAACTGAGGCTCATAGAAATTGAATAAATAAGTTATAGCACATCACAAGTCATCTGATTCTAAACCCTACGCTCTTTTCTTTATGTCCATCAAGGTCCTAAACAGACATGTAAGAAAAGGGGACAGAGTCAAAATCGACAATGTCAAGTTAGTGCTGCTGTGTTTTTCATGGACGAAAAGCAGATAGGGAGTTCAGCTGTTTTTTTTTTTTTTACCCCCTCTGGGAAATGTCATCTTCCACACTGCCTTGGCAGTTTTCAAATGGTGGCAGACTGGACACAACCAAGTGTGACATAAAAAAAAAAAGCATGACTCAGATCATCTTTTCCTTCAGAATATGTCAGTGACAATATGCAGTGTGACTGCATTTGCAGCTAAGATCAATTTAATACTCCTTATGTATTACAACAGAGCTCCCCTGAACCTGCTTGGAAAGTAGCAATTTGGTGGCCATTGGTCAGAAAAACAAAACAAAAAACAATCACAACTGTTAAAACGTAACATATCCAAAAGTGATTTGGTAAATCTGCTACTTTGACATGTCTGTGTAGAAAAGGACCCTGGTTACTCATGAACCTGTTGCTACAGGAAAAAACAACAACAACTACAAAAAAAACCTGACACACCTCTCCTGAAAGACACTCCAGCAGAACACACTAAATAGGTATTTCCAGTAGGAAGAAATCTTAAAGGCCATTAAAAAAAAAAAACACCCAAAAACTGATTTAATTGGGTAGAAAAAAAGCATAGTAACAATTTTTGTTTAACAACCAGCATACACAATTACCTGCTCAATATCCAACTTCATGATAGCCTTCTGAAGATATCTCACACCACCATGGATCAATTTAGTGCTTCTGCTGCTGGTCCCCGATGAGAAATCATCTCTTTCTACAAGGGCTGTTTTTAGTCCTGTGTAACCAGAAAACCAAATTAACTTCTTAAATTACACAATTTGTATGTAATTCATTAAAGGCACTTCTCCAGGGTAGAGACAATCACAAGAAAAATTACTCTGAACATGGATAAATTTGTATTCAAAGTGCAGTACACTGTCTATATTATAATGAAGAGATTTTAGTCTCTTCCTGGGGGAAAAGTCAAACCAGAACTAGAAGCATATTAAACTGTGAATGAATCACAACTAGAAAATATTACAGTGCAATTTCATGGCAGTAATATACTCTGGTGTGTTTAGAGGGTTGAAGGGAAGACTGGCACCCATCTTTACCCATGTAAAGTTAACTCAGTATTGTTACGATGCCTTCGGGAACTGACATTTAACTCCTCACTAAAAGGGTCCAGACATGTGCCAGCCTCTCAACTTCAGTCAACTCTAATGCACATGCATGTGTGGTCAGTCAGTCATGTCTGACCTTCTGTGACCCTGTGGACTGTAGCCCACCGGGTTCCTCTGTCCATGGGGTTCTCCAGGCAAGAACCCTGGAATGGATTGCCATTACCTTCCTCCAGGGGATCTTCCTGAGCCAGGGACCAAACCTGCGTCTCTGGCATTTCCTGCATTGCCAGGCAGATTCTTTACCACTAGCGCCACCTGGAAAGCCCCAACTCTAACGCATCACCATGAATCTAGACTAGCCGTCCACATGCATTTTCCTCTTGCCAGAGTGGTGTGAGAGTGGGTGTAAGACAGGAAAAGAGATCAAAGACATCAAAACAGAAGAAAAAAAGGAGAGGATACCCTCTGATGTTGAGTTTACAGTCTAATTGAAGACATGCAAGCACAACACTGTAGAATTACAAAGAAAAATACAGGCCAGGACAAATGAACCCAGTACAGAGTACCCATGAACAAAGACAGTATTCTTGGGAAAGGTGAGGCTGAACAAGGACAAGTCATTCCAGCCTCCTTTCTCTTTGAGAGTTGCAATAACTCTCTTAGGAATGAAATAAGTTTTGTTTTCTTGCAGACACACCTCTGCCTCTTCAGGATTGGGAGGACCAACAGTACTATGAGTCCCATACGCTAGTTACAGATGAAATCCAAAACTTCAAAAGACCCAAAGTATACATCAACACGAAGCCAGGAGGAATGTTCATGGCTTGGCGTACTCTTGGGGGATGAGAGAATGTCATAGAGTCCAATTACAACGAGAATATGTAACTGGAGCAGTTTGGGCTCACAGAGCTCATATAAGAGAACCTGTGCATGCATTCAATTCAGAGCCATTTATTACATTTAATACCAAAGGGTCGTTTTTATAACTTTTTAACAGTTTAAATATCGTACCCAAATGTCATCATAAAATCAGGGCAATTCCCTTGACTCAAAAGGACAAAATATTTGGAAACTGTGGAGAGAAAAGTAGAGAACTTTGATTCAAGGGCAAAACTGCTAATGCTCTAATGAACTAGCAAAATAACACAGAAATTACAGGTATAATAGATCCAGGTCACTCTTTTTAAGTATTTATGCCAGAAAAAGATCTGTAGAGTTCTAAACAATGAAAATGCTAGCAATATTTAGCTAATTTGGTACAGGATGTATTAAACACACTAAAATATTTCATGTTAGTACATATTTTTGAGAGCCTAAGTGCCGGCGAAAGTGCTAGTATTAGAAATGAAATAGACATGAACCAAGCTGTTTAGTAGTTCCCAACAAAGAGAGAGGCAAGTGAACAAAAGGAAGCAAAGTTTCATGGGTGTTTCATTTGAAAATGCAGTGGACTCTTATCTTAAAGGCGGTCAAAAATTAAACTCAGAATATAAATCCCAAATTGCTTAGTGGCGATTACATTTGCAATCTCTTTAGAATGCACTGTGTTGATGAGTTCTATCAACTTTACTTAGTAAATCCAACACAGACTTCTTCTTCCAGCACTAAAATATACCATTTTTTCTTCAGTTGAAGATCAGATGAGGGAGTTGACTTTCAAATGGCATTTAAGAGCCAGATTATTTAAAACACACCTCTCTTCCAGTCTTAGAAGCAGTCGTGGCATTAAGATGCCCACACCATGAGAGGCAGGGACCTTAGACTGAGAGAGGAGAAGCAGTCTTCCATGCAGCCCCTGGCTCCCACCTGCCCAAAGGTACCCACAGGCTGTGGGAGAAGATGCTTAGTCCCCAGTCAGCCTCATTTCCTAGTATGTAATCCCCCACCCTAAAGTGTGGACTGGACCTAGTGTCTTATTCTAATCAACAGAATACAGTCATGATGATGGCTGTCCACTTCCGAAGCAAGCTGTCTTGTTCTGAGTCAAGGAACCCATGGATCCCCCAGTCAATAGGTCACAAGGAATTGAGGCCTCAGTCCAATAACCTGTAAGGCTCTGAATCATGTCAACATCCATGTCAATTGCTACAAAGCACTGCAGCTTGTGAGAAACTGAGAGTCAGAGGGCCCAGGCAGATTCCTGACTCGCAGACACTGTGTAGGAAAAAAATATTCTTGTTTGAGGTCACAAAATTTGGGGGGTATTTTATGGATGGGGCTTCCTTGGTGGCTCAGATGGTAAAGACTCTGCCTGCAATGCAGGAGACCTAGGTTCGATCCCTGGGTTAGGAAGATGGTCTGGAGAAGGGAATGGCTGCCCAATCCAGTATTCTTGCCTGGAGAATTTCATGGAGACAGAGGAGCCTGGTGGGCTACAGTCCATGAGGCTCCAAAGAGTCGAACACAACTGAGTGACTAACACTTTCACTTTCTTTATGGATGACACAATTGTTGTGGTCCGGGCGCGGGTTGGAAAAGAATTTCCAGGCATGAGACAGAATGAGAGAGAAATAAAGTTTATTACAGTGGGAGACGCTGTTAGAACAGCGGGCCAGCTCAAGGGAGAATCAACATTGAACAAAGGTCCTTAGTCCACTTTTATACCCAGGGTACAAGGAGTGAGATAGGGGTCTTGTGGGTCATTTGCTGATTGGATAAGGCACGGATACTGGGTAGGGTAAGAGCAGGGCAAATAAATACCTTCTCCCTATGGGGTAGGAGGGGAGACAGGTTATACTGTCCCATTAATAGTTACAACACAGGGGAGGGAAGGACGATAAGGGTCTGGTTTTTCCATTCCTGCATTCCAAGACCCTCCTTGGTTCTATCTGCTCTTTTGTCCTTGGGTCACCACATTCCTCCCTCTCTTTATTTTTAGGGCCAATTCTTTGGTCCCTTTTGATACCCTGCTCATGTCTAACTATCTATTTATTTCCCTTCTCAGGCATTTGGGAACCCAGCCTCAAAGGGAAAGGGGCAATAAGTTCTCTGACTTCTTCAGGCTGTACAGGGGCGTCTGGAGCTCTGGGTTCCCTTGGCCTGGTCTCTGTCCAGGTGCATTTATGCAGACAGATGAGAGTCCATGGGATGATAAGGTGGACTTGTTTCAGCATTGTCTGGGTGTTGGTCAGGGAATATTCTTGTCGTACTACCACTTGGGGATTTGTTGTATTCTAGAAGAAACAAACTTAACAAGAAAGTTAAAGGTACGTGGCCCAAAGATGAATAGAAGTCGAAAGCTGCTCAGGGGCTAGCCAGGAGAACCAGGCCCAGACAGTGGGTCATGATGTTAGTGTTTCTCTGGGTACCTGAAGGTACAAGGATTTGGGCTCATAAAATCTTTACCTAAAACATCTCACTATCTGAAGGCCAGTTCTTCTGGTTTTATTCCAGAGCACAGAGTGCCTTATTTCTGATCTCCACCCTGAGCTCCTTTCAGGGGGTGTTGAAGATCAGCAGCTTGCAGTGGTCACGATGTAATCTTTGTAGAGGCAGCTGGCAAGTGCCAACTTCCAGTCAGCAGGGTCCCTTCATAGCCACATATTTAACCATGTTTTGGGGGGATTTCATGGCCACTGTAATCTGCAGTGCTGGGCAGGCTTATTCCCAGGTCTAGGGAAGATTCCATTGATAGGGCACTCAGTGTGCTGTTATTGGAACAGGCCTTGCGAGTAGCAAAAGTCTCTGGACCATACCTGTCTTACTAGCCTCTTGGTCCAGGAAAATATTCCCTCTTGTTGCTTCTTCCCATATCTAGAGTTACATTATTACAATCATTGATCTCATATGGAACTGCATATCAACATTTTATCACAGGCTCAGTCACACATTTAGTAATATAAGAAACAATCTTCTGAAACAAGTGACATAGAAAATAATATAGCTAGCAGTTATTAGTAACATCACAAACAAGAATTTAAGTCAAGAACTTTCCTTAGGTGTAGGCCCAGTATACCCCAGGTCATCTGACTTAGTTAAATGATTATAGCCAGGTGTTAATCTCCTGGCTGTACATCATGGAGCATCTGATCTTTATCTGATGATTGCTTATTGAGATAAGCTTTAGAAACAAACTTAGAGTGTCCTTTTTAATAACTTAAGTAAATCTTTTAGCAGTATACCATAACAACAAGGAACTATTTCAGAAGTGAGTGTTAGTAAACACTAGACATTAATTAACAAAACTAGAAACTTAGTTTAACAATTAACAAAACTTAATATTTAGTGACATATAATTTTTTCATATTAACCTTGTAGCCAGGGAAGGCTTTAGCCCATCAAAAAATGACGTTTGTCAGGGACTGGGAAAAGTCAAGTAGTTGTCTTGGATCTCCCATAGCCCTGACTCTGATTTAACAGCTTCTGTTCACCCATTTTTAATTTTCCGATTTAGGAGTAGACTACTTTGACTGTGTGGATCACAATAAACTGTGGAAAATTCCGAAAGAGAGGGAATACCAGACCACCTGACCTGCCTCTTGAGAAACCTATATGCAGGTCAGGAAGCAACAGTTAGAACTGGCCATGGAACAACAGACTGGTTCCAAATAGGAAAAGGAGTATGTCAAGGCTGTATATTGTCACCCTGCTTATTTAACTTATATGCAGAGTACATCATGAGAAATGCTAGACTGGATGAAGCACAAGCTGGAATCAAGATTGCCAGGAGAAATATCAATAACCTCAGATATGCAGATGACACCACCCTTATGACAGAAAGTGAAGAAGAACTAAAGAGCCTCTTGATGAAAGTGAAAGAGGAGAGTGAAAAGTTGACTTAAAGCTCAACATTCTGAAAACTAAGATCATAGCATCCGGTCCCATCACCTCATGGCAAATAGATGGGGAAACAGTAGGAACAGTGGCTGAATTTATTTTGGGGGGCTCCAAAATCACTGCAGATGGTAACTGCAGCCATGAAATTAAAAGACGCTTACTCCTTCTAAGAAAAGCTATGACCAACCTAGACAGCATATTAAAAAGCAGAGACATTACTTTGTCAACAAAGGTCCATCTAGTCGAGGCTACGGTTTTTCCAGTAGTCTTGTATGGATGTGAGAGTTGGACTATAAAGAAAGCTGAGCACCGAAGAATTGA
The DNA here is from genome assembly GCF_027580195.1 of Bos mutus. NCBI lineage: Eukaryota > Metazoa > Chordata > Mammalia > Artiodactyla > Bovidae > Bos > Bos mutus. Next base: position 96,163,509 of record NC_091618.1, on the reverse strand, counting down.
TGCTTTTGAACTGTGGTGTTGGAGAAGACTCTTGAGAGTCCCTTGGACTGCAAGGAGATCCAACCAATCCATCCTAAAGGAGATCAGTCCTGGGTGTTCATTGGAAGGACTGATGTTGAAGCTGAAACTCCAATACTTTGGCCACCTGATGCAAAGAACTGACTCATCTGAAAAGACCCTGATGCTGGGAAATATTGAAGGCGGGAGGAAAAGGGGACGACAGAGGATGAGGTGGCTGGATGGCATCACCGACTCAACAGACGTGAGTTTGGGTAAACTCTGGGAGTTAGTGATGGACAGCGAGGCCTGGCGTGCTGCAGTTCATGGGGTCGCAAAGAGTCGAACACGACTGAGTGACTGAACTGAACTGATACTGATTGCCATGTTTTAAGGACATCAGGATAGCAAAAGTCTAACCACGAGAGCTTATTTTTTTGTAGAAGCAAAATGAGCTTTGTCTACGTGTACCATAATCTTAAATAATGTTTATTTACTTTACCAAAGTAACAAAAGATTTTAAAAACAAATATAAATCACTTAAAAGCAAAGAAATTCATTATGTGTTATCGAAAGCTGCATTCTAAGAAAACTTTGTTCTCTTAACACAGACAGTAGACTAAATTCCAGTCTGTTACCAGTTTACCAGATAAAAAAATTTGTTTATTGTTTAATCTTATAAGTCTTTTCCATAAATCTTGAAGTAGCAGTATTCTTGCAAAGGCATCAGAGTGAAACCATAGAAGGCATGTTTAAAATCTGATTAAATTGCAATTGGCAAGGTAGCCTGGTCATTGCTGTAATACTGAACACTTTAATATGATAACTAGAATTATAACTGACAACATTTTACCAGAACATATCAGATTTTCATGAATTTCAGATAATTTCTAGGATATCTGTATTAGTAACATCAACCATACAATATAATCTGAGAAGATACATCACTCCTCCAACAATACTTTCCATGTAATTTAACATGTCAAATGAACTCAGGTAGTTTAATATTTCTCTTTGGGATGTTTCAGGGGCCCTCTGAAGTATCCCAAAGTTAGTTAGAAGTCAAATGATTTAGGAAGTGTTTTCAATAAATATGAAAAAGGTTTGTAACACTCAGATACGATTATATAGATCACTGTGAAACAATATATTCACTTAGCTAAAGTTAACAAAAGATTTCAAAGGTAAACACAGAACAGATCACCTCAGAGGTAAAGAAACTCGATATCCATTATCAAAGGCAGTTCAACATCTCAAGAAAACTTGTATTTATGCACAAAACTCTTCCTTTGGGGTCCACTTTCTATAAAACCTTCTTATCACTCTCAGTACCCATTACTTTGTTCTTCCATCCTGAAACAGCCACCTGTCAGACCTACTTCCTTTTCCCCTCATAAAATGTAATTTCATTTCTCATACCTTCTTTACTGAAAACACACATCCCACTTTCCTTAAGCAACCAAGAACTGATCTTTACACTAGCATTCTATAGACTGGTGAACATAAACACCAGTGATAATTTCTAAAAAAAAATTTTTAGAGAACATCTCAGGATAGCATCAAACATTATTCATTAATAGTCCAAAATCTCTAGTTTCTCTGTAAGAGGAAGTTAGTGTTCAATAATTAATGTTTCAGAATCTTATTTTATTTGAAAATGACCTAGCTATTCAATAAACTTCCGTCACTTAGTTTAGCACAACCATAGAAATTCAGGTTACCAAAATCTAGAGAAACTGTTTTAGACAGAAATTTCTAAAGTATAATTATTCTTAATAGAGTTTATCTAAACGCTCATCTCTCATTTATATATTTTTTGAAGTCTCTTCACTAAAGGTACTTTCCTTGCTGACAAACTTGTAACAGATATAATAATATAACAATATTTAACTTATAATAAACCAAGGTACAATGAAAATACTATGCTTAATGTTAATGACTCTTAGACATGTCTATATTAGATTAGCAAACAAATATTAATACTAGATATTTAATATTGACTATTTCCCAGTTCACGTGAATCTGAAATTCTTTTAGGTTAATTCTCTTATATTTAGAATTGTCTGATTTCTAAGCACATACTTTTCTTTAGGCCAGTTAAATTAGAACTCCTTTACAACTTCAGCAATATTATTAAAAAAAAAAAAAAGACACACACTGAAACATACATAAATCCAGATAGACAGACAGACAGAGATCTCATAGTTTTCCGCTTGAGATTTAAAATGTCTCTGTGATCCCACTGTTTTTTTTTTCGAAGTTCTAATTTGCCCACAGAGGATGAGATGGTTGGATGGCATCACCGATGAGATGGACATGAGTTTGAGTGGGCTCCAGGAGTTGGTGATGGACAGGGAAACCTGGCGCCATGGGGTCGCAGAGTCGGACATGACTGAGCGACTGAACTGAACTGAACTGAATTTATCCAAGGCTGAGGTCTCAGGCAACAAGGACATGGAAAAGGTTAACTTCAAGCTTTTCCTTAGGCAGGCCTTTTAACAAGCTGCTGCTGCTGCTGCTAAGTCGCTTCAGTCATGTCCAACTCTGTGCAACCCCATAGATGGCAGCCCACCAGGCTCCCCCGTCCCTGGGATTCTCCAGGCAAGAACACTGGAGTGGGTTGCCATTTCCTTCTCCAATGCATGGAAGTGAAAAGTGAAAGTGAAGTCGCTCAGTCATGTCTGACGCCTAGCGACCCCATGGACTGCAGCCTACCAGGCTCCTCCGCCCATGTGATTTTCCATGCAAGAGTACTGGAGTGGGGTGAACAAGCTAGTTGTTTTTAATTGCATATGCAAAAAGAACTGGCTTTGCAGTTTCCAAGAAAAAAATTTTACTTTAACCAGTTTTCTGCAAAGTCTAAAGAGTATCATGGCCATCCTGTGTCAAAAAGTCATCTTTCCTTTCTGTAGTCAGTTTTATAGCTAAAATACAGACCAAATAGTGCTCAAATTGACTCTGATATCAGGGGCAGATCAACTGATAAAAATCTTGGATTTTCCCTTTGGTGGAAAGTGAGGTCTTTGTCCCATCAGAAGAATCTGAAGGGTTAAGGGAATTTGCAGGAGTGGGGGAAGCTTGGTCCTTCCCAACTCTGAGAAGTTAGAGTAGTTAGAAGGGAATTCTGTAGGATGTTCAGGAATCGGGGAAGCTTGGTTCCCTCCCCACCTGAGAGATAAACATAGTTAGAAGGGGATTGTTTAGAATGTTAGGAGAGTTTTTGATCCTTCAGGCTTTTGAATATAAGAGAAAGACCAAGACCAAAGAGAACCTCAGAATCCTTTCCTAGAGATCATGTGGCTATGAAAGGTCAAGTATGGGTTGTCTAGGAAATCTGATGGAGAGAGACAGAGGGGGACAGGAGGCAACAGAAAGACACATGTGGCATGAGTGGCCTGAGTTCCTCGTATCTGGATTCTGACTGAGGGCCACAAAGGACTGAATGTAAGGAAATTCTGAGTCCTTTCCCTGCTTTTGGCAAAAGCTAGTGTGCCTCTGCTCTTTCATCCTTGGGTCACCACAACAATTCCCAGTGTGAACAATAACTACAGCCAAGGTGGATTTTTTTTTTAATTGTGTCAGGGGAGGGATCTTGGAGAAAGACTGAGTCTAGAGGGGAGGACATGTTCAAATGGGTGGAGGGAGGTGGAAGGGAGTTATCATCAGCAGAGATCAGCTTAAGCAAAAGAGTGCAGATGACTGAAACAGCCCAATTTATGTAGGGTCTGCTTCTCACTGAGGGGCTGGAGTGCAGGGGACCATCTAGGGGACCACACAGCAGGAGTAGGGCAATATAGAGTCTGCCTCACAAGGCAGAAGATGGTAACTGGAGAGTAATGTGAAGAGAGAATTTTATGGGCTGTGTTATCAGGATGGATTTTTTTTTCTTTCCCAAACTGACACAGTGTGAGGCAGGGAACTACTCTAGAAATCAGCAAGCCATCTCAGGAGGATATTTCAGGATATTTTAAGTGACAGCTAACACTTAAAAGTCTCAAAACTGCTTTTGCAAGAATTGGACATTTAGAAAAGTTACTCACATGTACTTATGTGAGAAACCCTAGTGAATACCAACAAAAGTTAAAATGGGCTTCTCTGTCAAAATAGGCTGGTTTTATCTTATTCCATTATTTCCAGTGGCATATCATCAAACTACCTACCAGAATCTCTGAAGAGAAATGATAGTGCTCCTTCCAGAGCGAAAAAAAAAAAAACCCAAAAATCTCCAAACATCAAAAAACAAAAAATTTAATATCTATGAAGTTACAGCCAAATTGATAAATATTAAAGCACCATGTAACCTGAAAGTATTACCAAAATTTTTCAGAACCTCAAAAACAAGGGGAAAAAAGAGACTCTAAGAAAACACTTCAACGTTTTCAACTGCTTTTATGCTAAATGTTCTGTATTTCTCGTTTTTGTTGCATGAGAACGATGGAATGAGGAAGGAGGAAAGTAATGCAAAATCAGGACATTATTAGTAGCTAGAACTGCTTCTTCCTTTGATTAGCTGATGGCAGCAAAGACAATGATCTTGCATGGTTCCACTACCTAAGGTGCTCCTTTTGCTTCACCTCTCAAAAATTCAAACTTTTTTTTCCCCACCAATCTGAAATAAAAAATTTAACTAGTTTTTTTTCCCCCAGTGTAAAGCAAGAAAGTGACGAGAGAATGCTGTTTTATCGTCTCAGAGAGAATGAACACTACTTATAAGTGACATTCAACGCTAACATTTTGGATCTTAGGTAAAGTAAATTTGAAGAAGGTCAAAAATAATGCACCCAGGCTTCCAGTAACTGTGCCTGGCTGTGGATCTAAGGCACCAGGGAAGATCTTTTCTCCAAGTGGAAAGAATGAGCAGCAGTGAAGGGCTGGCCTCTGTACATTTACAATAATTTGCTAAACTTGTTCAAGATTTTATGAGGAATAGCTTTTTTTTGTCTCTTTCCAGAAGTTGCTTTTTATGGAAACCAATATATTCTATCACTGCTGAGATGAACCTGAACATTTGGGAGTGGTATAATTATTCAATTTTTTGTTTTTATAATTGATTGCTCTATGTAGGTATTCAAATGAATTTCATGGTAGTGGTAAAGTATTAATATTTGGAGTGAGATTATTCTGAAACTCTTATGCGGAATAACAAGCTTAGTTACAGCAGTAGAAAAAAGTGAACTTGAAATCTACCTTTCAGTCATCTTTACCCACCTCTGAAGTTAAAATTGTATCTTCAAGGTACAGCCAGGGATATGAATTAAACACAGCTCATTATAGATTTGCCTTTTCTACTCTGAGTGAGAATGTCTAGCTACTAGGCACCTCCAACTAAACCAACTCATGGATCAAGACAGTTGGATAAATTTAGAGGGATAATTACCATCTAAGGGGAAGAATGGTACGACATTTAACTTTCACAACATGAAACAGAACAGAAGTATATTTTAATACCTTTTACTGATTATCTTATTATACATGCAAACATGCTCAATATAATAAATGCAGAGAAGTAAAGAGAACAAAATAAAACTCTCCTGTAATCACACCATTCAGAGATAACCACAGTTGACATTTGGGTGTTTAAATGTTCACATTTTCTGTGCATGTATATAATCACATATGCACATTTTTATCAAAATAGGATTGTATAATACATTCCATTTTTTTCATTTAACATTGTTTATTGTAAACATCTCTCCATGTCAATATATATTTTTCTATAATTTCATTTCTAACATGTGAATAGTAATACATTAAATATTTACAATGATTTATTTATTCAGTTCCCTATTTCTGAACATGTGGGTTATTTCCTACCTTCAATACCACAGTACTGCAAGATTATATTTTCATTTAAACTCTCTGAATCTTTATTTCATTATAGTAAGTTTTCAGATATGGCATTATTTAACTATTTTTATATAAAAAGGGCAGAGTAATAGCTATGAAATAAATATCAGAGGCACCCAGGTAATAACACACAAATCAAAAAGTACAGACACTCTGTACATTAGTACCATAAACATAGCTATTAAAGCCATATGCCCCATGAAGGAAAAAGGATGTCATTTAAGGAAAGGGAAGTTTATCTTTCTTTAGAAAAGCTTTGGGCACTTACTTTTGGATTTCAGAAAGCCACTGAAATTAGTAAGAAAAGTGACTAACCCAAAGGCTGCGTATTTTATATGAAGGATAAATTTCTCTATAAAATAACACTTCTGAAAAGCTGTAAAGCAATCCTGGCTTGTTAATCCTCATGATCAGGATTCTATGCTTTAAGCCTAGTGTTTTCTAACAGTAAATGCTAACATTATACAGAGCTATATAACATTGGATTCGTTATTATACCTATTTCTATTTTTATATTAGAAACAGATACACCATTAATGAAGATATTTGTTAAGTTAGAACATGTCATTAACATACTTTGTGCTCCTTACACACACACACACACACACACACACACACTTGATTATGGAGGCACAAGAATGTATTAAGCTATAACATTAATTATAGTTACACAGTTATACATAAATGGTTAGACAGCATCACTGACTCAATGGACATGAATTGGAGCAATCTCTGGGAGATAGTGGAGGACAGAGGAACCTGGCATGCTGCAGTCCACGGGGTCACAAAGAGACAAGACGTGACTTAGCAACTCAACAACAATAGCAATACAATTTCAGGGGAATAAGGAAGTTGCTGATGTTGCTTTCTCTTTTTACTATTTTATCATAAAACCAGCCAATGTTCAAAGAGAGAAGGACTATCCAAACAATATAAAATTATGAAAAGAGAGAATAACACACTGCTGGTTTCCTATTTACAAAATTCAGACATAACTAATTTTAACTATTAAAAACATACCATATATTCTACAAAAAACTTCCTATGCTTGTAAACCTGTGTACTTTTTTGCTTCAAAAACAAATACAATTAACAAACTCATTTTTCACAACTTGTTTTTCAATGTACAATACATTTTAGCCATTTTCCCTGTAAATACTTATAAACCTCTCTGGATAACTGAAGGGACCCAATTTATTAAACCAAACTACACTCATTTTGCTAATAAATACTCTATAAGTAAAATTTTGATCAATATGGCACTGTAAGTTTAGCTTTAAACTTTTCTCCAAACACAGAGAAAATTTTACATACATATATTTTTACATGTATGTGTATATATACATATATGTATGTACACACACAACACACACATATTTAAGTCATGGTTGCCTCAAAAATAAACTCCTCATGAGCCACAGATGTAGTGAAACTCAGAGAGGAGTAGTTAGATACAAGCCTCTGTCTTGGTGGAATTTGGGTCTAGAAACTGACACAAGTAACCCAGATTTCAGTTCCTGAAAGGCAAGAGGTAGGGAGAGGGGAAGAAGGCAGACCAGTGCTGGAAAGCCAGGACTGAAGAAGGGGCTGCTGACCACTGCCTGCTGCTGTGGACCATCTACTGTGACATGCGCAGGAGGCAGGAAGAGGGATCCAGCCTGGAGGGGAGACCCGGGCCAGGGCACCACCAGCTGTCTGGGAGTCGGTCTGCAGGATGTCCAAGATCATGACAGGGCAGAAGCCTTGATTTGGTTCTGAGAAAAATCTCTGGGGGGACTTGAAGGGGGCAGTAACTATATCTGCAGAGTTTAATGTATGGAAACAGAGAGTGATACAAAGCTGATTTAAAATGGAGAAGGAAAGAAGGAAATAAAAGGAAAACAAAACAAAAAAAAGCTGTAAGGTAAAAACAAACTAAAAGCACATGGCATCCAAATCAACAGAGATGGACCAAACATGCCTACTGAAACACAGATTCTATCAAACACTAAAAAATAAAGAAAAGTCCTGCTATTTGTATTTTATCATAGACATACTAAAACAAAAGGATATAGAAAAGCTAAAAATAATATATAACAAATTCTGTTATGGTATTTTTCCAGTTTCTCAGGTGCTTATTATATTTATTATATATATAATATATTGCTGTGCTTAGTCACTCAGTCACGTCTGACTCTTTGCAACCCCATGGACTATAGCCTGCAGGGCTCCCCTGTCCATGGGATTCTCCAGGAAAGAATACTGGAATGGGTTGCCATGCCCTCCTCCAGGGGATCTTCCCAACCCAGAGTCTGAATCCAGATCTTCTGCATTGCAGGCAGATTCTTTACCATCTGAGCCACCAGGGAAGTATAAAAGTATTATATTACATTATTATTAAATATATTTACATTTAATATAATATATAAATTACATTTATATTAATATCATATATTACATTTAATATAACATATATATTAAATTTATACAGATAAATTTTAACTTTTATGAAATCAAGTTTAAACAGGATTTTCCAAAAGAAAATGGTTTCACTGATGTCATGCTTAAAAACATTCTTTCTTACTCCATTTTTAAAAAATTTCTTCTAATAGGTTTGTGGTGTTTTACTATTAAATCTTTGGTTCACAGAGAGTATGATAAATAGAAGATAAATATACATAAATATATATGTAAATATAAGCATAAACTTGGGAAAGTGGACACTTCAACAACACATTAAATAACCAATAATTACAAATATGAAATGCTGCCTTTATCATATCCTAAATTTTATGTATTCAGATCTATTTCTAGCCTCTTACTTTTGTTCCACTGGTCTCTCTTGTCTCTTCTGCAAACTATTTTATTTAAAGTAGCTTTAAAATACACTTTCGGAGAAGGCAATGGCACCCCTCTCCAGTACTCTTGCCTGGAAAATCCCATGGACGGAGGAGCTTGGTAGACTGCAGTCCATGGGGTTGCAAACAGCTGGACACGACTGAGCGATTTCACTTTCACTTTTCACTTTCATGCATTGGAGAAGGAAATGGCAACCCACTCCAGTGTTCTTGCCTGGAGAATCCCAGGGACAGCAGGGCCTGGTGGGCTGCCATCTATGGGGTCGCACAGGGTCGGACACGACTGAAGTGACTTAGCAGCAACAGCAGCAGAATACACTTTAATATTGACAGGCCTCTATCTCCTTTATCATTATTCTTCTTCAAAATTAATCTAGTAAGTCTCAAAGTCTAATTTTTCCAAATACCTCTGGCACAGTTTCTCTAATCCTCCCCACCCCACTCCTGACAAAGACAGTCACTCTAATGTAATCACTGAATTACATCAAATTTCCAGATTAGTAGCAATTGCAACCTAGTCTAATTAGCAATGTCCAGGAAATAGCAAACTTTGATCTGCTGCAATTCTACTATCCTAAAATAGGGCGGTGGTGGAAGAGGGTGGGGGGTGCAGGTTTGTAATTCCCAGAATGCATTATCTTCCATGGCTCTCCCTATTCTGCCTCTTTTTTTAACTCAATGCTCATACCTCCTGCTTTTCACAAATCTTTATTTATGCAGAAGTGTTGTTATCCTCCATTATGTCTGAGAACCTTAAGGCTCTCCACAAGGTTAAGACACTTAACTGAAGTTCATGGAGCTGGTAAATGATGAAGCTGATTGATTCCACTCTGTTCTAATCTCATAGCCTTTGTCCTTACTCGCTATCCTATACTATCTTAGACTTGAAGGGGCTGCAGTGAGAATTCAGGAATTATTAGCCAGGTGCCATTCGTAAGCTAGAAGTATATATACATTTTTAAACAGGAGAACTACAATTAATGTTTTCTTCTAGCAAGAGGCAGTATTCTCTGGAATCTGAATTGAAGTCATAAAAGTTAAGTTTACAAACAAGATTTTAAACCAGAACGGGACTAGTTGATCCCTGATACATCCAGGTAGTCACATAAAAGAAAAGAGCTGAAAAAGAAACAGCGTGAAGCCCTCTGAGGGGGTGACTATATCAGATTCTCGTCATTCCAGCTCTCCTTTGGCAGCCTGTATCCCCAAGCTTCTAGGCTGTGCTCTTGTTCAGGGACTGGCCATGGAAGTGTTAAACAGAGAAGCAATTTTATCGATCCTAGAGACCTGCCCAAGAACGTGAGGAGAATTGTGCATATTATGTTTATCAAATAATATTACAAATGAAACAAATGAAAATTGATTCCCAAGAAAATGCAGATGGTAACAATGCAAATAAATGTTCATTATGAAAACCTCAAGACTTTTTCTCTTCCTTCTATGGTCTTTGTTTATTCATTAACAAAATCACATTTGGGCACAGTATTTCATCAAAAAGCTTGTGCAAACATTTTTATACAAGCCCTTTCACATCTAGCAGTTCCCCCAAAAGTTTGATGTCCTGAAAAATCTAATTATTACTGGTAACTTTAAAAGATCACAGTAATTTATTTTTGTCAAATATGACTAAAGATTAATGGATACAATCAGGAATAATTTGGTAAAAACATATCAAATGCAGAGAAAGCAAAATTTGTTGTTAAGTGAAGCATCAAATATAATAAAAGAGCAAATTCCATGAATGAACAGCAACAATGCACAATTCATTAACCAAATGCCCACAATCATTTCACACTTCAGAGGGCTACTGATATGATCAGAAATTGTTGTAAAAGGATAAATATAGATTAACTTCAGCATCTCTATACATTTTAATTACAAATGCTACCCTCAGAGGGCTACCAGCATAATAAAGGAAATATAAACTATGGATTTGGGCTTCCCAGGTGGCAGTGTGGTAAAAAATATGCTTGCTGACGCAAGAGACGCAGGTTCGATTCCTGGGTCAGAAAGATCCCCTGGAGAAGGAAATGGCAACCCACTCCAATATTATTGTTTGGAGAATCCCATGGACAGAGCAGCCGAGAGGGCTACAGTCCATGAGGTGGCAGAGTCAGACACGACTGACTGACTAAGCATCAGTTCAGTTCAGTTCAGTTGCTCAGTCATGTCCAACTCTTTGCGACCCCATGAATCACAGCACACCAGGCCTCCCTGTCCATCACCAACTCCCAGAGTTTACACAAACTCATGTCCATCGAGTCGGTGATGCCATCCAGCCATCTCATCCTCTGTCGTTCCCTTCTCCTCCTGCCCCCAATCCCTCCCAGCATCAGGGTCTTTTCCAATGAGTCAACTCTTCACATGAGGTGGCCAAAGTACTGGAGTTTCAGCTTTAACATCAGTCCTTCCAATGAACACCCAGGACTGATTTCCTTTAGAATGAACAGGTTGGATCTCTTTGCAGTCCAAGGGATTCTCAAGAGTTTTCTCCAACACCACAGTTCAAAAGCATCAATTCTTCAGCAATCAGCTTTCTTCACAGTCCAACTCTCACATCCATACATGACCACTGGAAAAACCATAGCCTTGACTAGATGGACCTTTGTTGGCAAAGTAATGTCTATGCTTTTGAATATGCTATCTAGATTGGTCATAACTTTCCTTCCAAGGAGTAAGCGCCTTTTAATTTCATGGCAGCAATCACCATCTGCAGTGACTTTGGAACCCAAAAAAATAAAATCTGACACTGCTTCCACTGTTTCCCCATTTATTTCCCATGAAGTGATGGGACCAGATGCCATGATCTTCGTTTTCTGAATGTTGAGCTTTAAGCCAACCTTTTCACTCTCCTCTTTCACTTTCATCAAGAGGCTCTTTAGCTCTTCTTCACTTTCTGCCATAAGGGTGGTGTCATCTGCATATCTGAGGTTATTGATATTTCTCCCAGCAATCTTGATTCCAGCTTGTGCTTCTTTCAGTCCAGCGTTTCTCATGATGTACTCTGCATAGAAGTTAAATAAGCAGGGTGACAATATGCAGCCTTGATGTACTCCTTTTCCTATTTGGAACCAGTCTGTTGTTCCATGGCCAGTTCTAACTGTTGCTTCCTGACCTGCATATAGGCTTCTCAAGAGGCAGGTCAGATGGTCTGGTATTCCCATCTTTTTCAGAATATTCCACAGTTTATTGTGATCCACACAGTCAAAGGCTTTGCCATAGTCAATAAAGCAGAAATAGATGTTTTTCTGGAACTCTCTTGCTTTTTCCATGATCCAGCGGATGTTGGCAATTTGATCTCTGGTTCCTCTGCCTTCTCTAAAAGCAGCTTGAACAACGGGAAGTTCACGGTTCATGTATTGCTGAAGCCTGGCTTGGAGAATTTTGAGCATTACTTTATTAGTGTGTGAGATGAGTGCAATTGTGCAGTAGTTTGAGCATTCTTTGGCATTGCCTTTCTATGGGATTGGAATGAAAACTGACCTTTTCCAGTCCTGTGGCCACTGCTGAGTTTTCCAAATTTGCTGGCATGTTGAGTGCAGCACTTTCACAGCATCATCTTTCAGGATTTGAAATAGCTCAACTGAAATTCCATCACCTCCTCTAGCTTTGTTCATAGTGATGCTTTCTAAGGCCCACTTGACTTCACATTTCAGGATGTCTGGCTCCCGATGAGTGATCACAGCATCATGATTATCTGGGTCGTGATCTTTTTTGTACAGTTCTTCTGTGTATTCTTGCCACCTCTTCTTAATATCTTCTGCTTCTGTTAGGTCCATACCATTTCTGTCCTTTATTGAGCCCATCTTTGCATGAAATGTCCCCTTGGTATCTCTAATTTTCTTGAAGAGATCTCTAGTCTTTCCCATTCTGTTGTTTTCCTCTATTTCTTTGCATTGATTGCTGAGGAAGGCTTTCTTATCTCTCCTTGCTATTCTTTGGAACTCTGCATTCAGATGCTTATATCTTCCTTTTTCTCCTTTGCTTTTCGCTTCTCTTCTTTTCACACACACACACAAACTATGATTTATCCATCACTTTTATAAATTGCAACTCCATACACATAAGACATTCAGTCGATTATTTAAAAAGACAGCAATTGATATGTTAGGAGGTATTAAATGACACCATTTTCTTAGCTGTTACTAACTATAAGTATTTTAAAAATCTTGTCAATATTCTGGCTCTAAAAATTCTTACCTTTTCAAAATCATCATCATCATCACTACCATCACCCACAATCAAATGCTAATGTACTAGTTAATATTCTTTACTGTCCAAAGGAAAAATGTTTGTTCAGCAAATATTAATAAACTCCTTGAGGGCAAAGCCACATCTTATTAGTTTTTATATTCCCAGAACTGGTTTAGTGGTTGACTCACTAGTAGTATTATTACCAAAGCAGAACAAAACACTGTAAATAACTTAAAGAATCAGTATAAAGAAATGAATACCATACACATACTTGAAAGTAACACACTGCAAAGTAATGACTATAGTATGATCATGTCTATGTTTTCTAAAAGATATAAATATAAAAATTTCACAAAAGCAAATATAGGTGAGACTTTTCAAAAGGAGGTATGGTACAAAATGGACTTAACTAGTAGCTGCCTTTTTACTACTGCACTCAAGATCCGCCAACCCCCCCTAATTCTTTGACAAGTTGACTTTACAACTTCCTTTCCTCCCTTTAGTTCCAGGTCTCCATTTAAACAAATTCTTGCCTTCATAGTATCTTTTCTCATTTTCTTCTCATCATTGATACCCAGTCAGTTCTCAATTTGGGATTCTACCCTATCATGTACTTTCTCTGTCCCAACTCTGACACATAAGGGAGCACACACACACACACACACACACACACACACACATATCCTTTTCTAACCAGAGCAGAGCAACCCCTATTCCTACCACGTTATCTTTCACTTTGTTTCTGTCTCTGAGAAATGCTTCTTACTGTCCTGCCAAAGCAAAGATACATCTTTCTTAGCCCATACCTTGTATTTTTCTAAGACCTTGTCCACATGCAGCCTTCTATTATTTGAATATCAAGGTTCCCTTCTGGGTCTATAGAAATATTCAAATTGTGCCTGTCTTAAACGAGTGAAAGACAGAAAAAAACAATTCTTGCACATATTGCCTCCCTTATTCATATCCTATGACATCAGCAAGTTTCGCCCTTTGTCCTGTGTCTAGATCTCTTAAAAGTTTATACCCATGCATGCCTCTTCCTTATTGCCTATCCTCTCCTCAACACTAACGCTCTTCAGAGTCTCAGAGTGGCCTGTTGAGTAAAGTCCAAAGGCCTTTCCCTGGTAGGTCAGGCCCAGTCCTGCCTTTCCAGGATTCTCTCATGCCCTCCCCCACACAGCCTGGGTGGTCCCAATTGAAACGTCGGTTGTTCACACACACATTGTTCCTTTGCATGTTCCCTCAGATTGGCATACTTTGAGCAAGCAAGTTTGGCCTCTTAAAATTCTACCTGTGCTAAATAGCAGCTTGCTTTATCCAGATACAACAATGCCCCCCAAGCTTTTGCAAGGCACACAGGATAACTCAGTCTCCACCAAGAATTACAGAACTGGGAGCAACCTCAGTGTGCTGCCTGGATCAATCATCTTTGTATTCACATGTAGTACCTTGAATATTGCATGCATAATACTCAGCCAATGTTTGTCTGAAATCAAAGAAAAAGAACTGCTATATATATCAGTACATAGCATGAATATAAGTGGTGACCTGAAGAAACATATTTTTCTGAATCCTACTGGGAAAATGACACCCCTGGACACAGAAAATTGTCATCTGGTAACTTCTAACCTCTGGGGTAGTCCCAGGACAATTGGGGCAGTCCCAAACAAGATCTCCCATGACAAGGGAATGCATCCTTTTTTTCCACTCTTTCTCCCAGGCCTCCAGGGGAGAGAGTAGAATTCAGATCCTTTGAGAGATCTTCAACCATTCTTTCCCTCTGACATACTGTGCCCCAGGATAATCTAATTCAAATTATAAACCATGGATGGAGACAGAATTATACAAAAGTTAGGGTCTGCCAGGCAACAGAATAGGATCCAGGGCTTATATTGTGAATTTACCATTATCTGGAAGTGACAAAATGGACTTAGGCTATGATGTCTACATGGATCAGCTCTCAAGTGAGGGTCCTGAGCAATCCTAGTAGAATCTAGGGTATTTTTTTGCTTAGGTATGCCTAATCTCATGAAATTTATTTCATTTATGTAAGATTAAAATCTATGAGATATGCAAAGTAAGTCCAGAGTAGATGTGGTAGTAACTTCATCTAATAAAAATTATCCCACGTAACAAATTACCACCATTGAGTATGAAACTGCAATGAATATTGAACCTTACATAGTATCTAAAAAAAATAATCCAGAGTCAAAATTTCTTGCAGCAGTACCAGCCCAACGTGCTGTATCTAAGAACACCACAGAGGATGATCTCTCCAGGATGACTGGTTCTAAAAGTCTTTTTGCCTTCATGTCATTACTGTCAGCTATCATACTGCCTACAATTTACTGTTTTTTGCTTTGTATGACAAGCCCTGTTTTAAATCTTCTTCATGATTATGCATTTAATCTTCAAAACAATCATCAACAGAAGGTATTTTTTTTCTTATCTGAAAGATGAAGAAACTTAGGGAAATTAAGTAACTCACTTAAGTGTGTGTGTGTGCATGTGTGCATGTGTACACATACATATATACTTCTGATAAAGCACCTGAGCCAGAATATGTACCCATATTTCTTTGATTCCAAACTCCACACTAATAACCATAGGCAACAGAACCAAGTCATTAAATATATCATATGTAAGACCGCTGGTGTTCCCTACTAAAGTTTATTTCTTTATATATCCTGTTGCCATGTTGAAAGAGCTTCTCATAAAGTCTTTCCTAAAACTGACTAAAAGGGTGACAGAACTACAGGTTATAGGTCTTTTTCATTTTTTACACATAAACTAGAGTTTCGCAAACTGTGGTCCATGTTTCACTGGAAGAGATGATTTTAATAGAGAAACAAAAAGAATTATTTTAATAGATTAATTCATTTTAACAAATCTTTTTATTAAAGATAAACCACTGACATAAATGTGATTTTAAATGATACACAGATATTTTTACTTCACATAAATGTACTTTATTATGTAAAAAAATACTAACCAAAACATCAAATCAATGAATTCACAGGAATATAGTTTTCTTTTTAGATAAACCCATTTCAATGTGAAAGACAAGCTATATTTAATTTTAAAATTGTCTAAGTACCTATATTTTAAAAATGAGAAGGTGCTTCACAAAGAGTGGAAAATGAAGAAATGCAGTAGTAACGTGACTTTCCAGCACTGAGTGCACATTTGTGTCTACATCGAGAGGAAAGATGAAACCTCTACCTGCGTTACATGTGTCCACGCCAGGACTCACCTCTGGTGACCGCATCCAGGGCACAGCCACTTCCTGTCGCTCCTCCTCCGATGACAAGTACATCGAACTCAGATGTGTTTTTCAAAGTCAGTATCTGAGCTTCTCTGGAAGGAGGCTCCCTGTTAACAGGTTCTGAAATGCAGTCTGCTGCTTCAACAAAGGCCAGGTTCACCTAAGATAAAAGGAGACCATTTTCAGATATTCATCTGGAATGCCAATTTAATAAATTTTACATTACACTAAAAAAAAAAGAGAGAAACACTTGTAATGAAGATGATAACCAGAGCTAGACCAGAGTCCATAGTCCATATGGAATGATAGAATCAACTGCCTTGGAGGAAAAAAAAAGTTCTTAAAATTCTGTGGTTTTTTTCCCCATGAATCATAGCTATTTAACTATGGAACACCTGGTTTCAGATTTGCTATCTCAACTGATTGTTTTGATTCCATACCCAGCCAAGTTCAATTACTTTGCACAGGGTACAGCAGTTCCCAAATACCCTGTCTGAGACAATTTATAGGAGAACATAAGGAAATGTTTTACCTAGTAGCAGCCATTCATTCATATAACATTTAAAAGTGTAGAAAGGAGGAAGAAAAAACACTTTATGCCTTTCTGCAATTTCTTAAAGGTATATGTTCTTAACTTCCCTGACAAAAATACATTCTAGAGTTTGGGGATCTCTAAGTCAGTACAATTAAAAAGAATCTGTTCAACAGAAGTTACTATCCAGCTTAATAATCAGCTATGGCTAATGGGAATAATATTATATAAAGATTTTAGTCAGTGGTTTCCCCATTAAATGCTTTAACATAAAATTATAGATTATATATTTAATACACACTATTTCAATTTGTGAAACCTTTAACAATAATATAATT
Source organism: Bos mutus (assembly GCF_027580195.1). NCBI lineage: Eukaryota > Metazoa > Chordata > Mammalia > Artiodactyla > Bovidae > Bos > Bos mutus. Next base: position 96,146,499 of record NC_091618.1, on the reverse strand, counting down.
AAAGCTGACCATAGTCCCCCTCCAGTACTCTTGCTTGGAAAATCCCATGGATGGAGGAGCCTGGTGGGCTGCAGTCCATGGGGTCGCTAAGAGTCGGACACAACTGAGCGACTTCACTTTCACTTTTCCCTTTCATGCACTGGAGAAGGAAATGGCAACCCACTCCACTGTTCTTGCCTGGAGAATCCCAGGGATGGGAGAGCCTGGTGGGCTGCCATCTATGGGGTCGCACAGAGTGGGACATGACTGAAGCGACTTAGCAATAGCAGCAGCATAGTCCCCCTAAAGGATAATGACCTTCCTTATTTCTATTAATAGTTCTTTCATTAGACTACAACTTATCATCCTAAATCAAGAATGATGCTCAGTTCAGTTCAGTTGCTCAGTCATGTCCAACTCTTTGGAAACCTCATGGACTGCAGCACGCCAGGTGTCCCTGTCCATCCAGAGTTTACTCAAACTCATGTCTGTTGAGTCGGTGATGCCATCCAACCATCTCATCCCCCATCGTGCCCTTCTCCTCCTGCATTCCATCTTTCTCAGAATCAGTGTCTGTCTTTTCAAATCAGTCAGTTCTTCTCATCAGGTGGCCAAAGTATTAGAAGTTTCAGCCCCAGTTTTAGCATTAGTCCTTTCAATGAATATTCAGGGCTGATTTCCTTTAGGATGGACTGGTTGGATCTCCTTGCAGTCCAAGGGACTCTCAAGAGTCTTCTCCAACACCACAGTTCAAAAGCATCAATTCTTCAGGGCTCAGCTTTCTTCATAGTCCAACTCTCACATCCATACATGACCACTGGAAAAACCACAGCCTTGACTACACGGACCTTTGTTGACATAGTAATGTCTCTGCTTTTGAATATGCTGTCTAGGTTGGTCGTAGCTTTTCTTCCAAGAAGCATCTTTTAATTTCATGCCTGCAGTCACCATCTGCAGTGATTTTGGAGCCCCCAAAAATAAAGTCTGTCACTGTTTCTACTGTTTCCCCATCTATTTGCCATGAAGTGATGGGACCAGATGCCATGATCTTCGTTTTCTGAATGTTAAGCCAACTTTTTTACTCTCCTCTTTCATTTTCATCAAGAGGCTCTTTAGTTCTTCTTCACTTTCTGCCAAAAGGGCAGTGTCATCTGCATATCTGAGGTTATTGATATTTCTCCTGGCAATCTTGATTCCAGCATGTGCTTCATCCAGCCCGGCATTTCTCATGATGTACTCTGCATATAAGTTAAATAAGCAGGGTGACAATATACAGCCTTGATGTACTCCTTTCCCAATCTGGAACCAGTCTGTTGTTCCATGTCCAATTCTAACGGTTGCCTCCTGACCTGCATACAGGTTTCTCAAAAGCAGGTCAGGTGGTCTGGTATTCCCATCTGTTTAAGAATTTTCCACAGTTTGCTCTCCACCATGACCTGTCTGTCTTGGGTGGCCCTACATGGCATGGCTCAAAGTTTCATTGAGTTAGACAAGGCTGTGGTCCGTAAGAATGACGCTAGTCTTAAAAAATAAAGTTGTCAGAGTCGAAAGCTTAGAAAAACAGGTAAATATCAGTTTTTTCCTCCAAAATGCTGATACTAGGTTTATTCACTGTTTTGAACAGTGCTTGCCAGTATTGCTCTAACAGTTAGTTATCCACAGATACGTAACTCCTGTCCTCTTTTATTTAAATCATAGCAGCAGCACAATTCATTCTGCTGTAGGGGCTACATCTGAAGCTCTGAGCCACAAGCCAAGCTTCTTCCATAAAAGGTGGTCTTAGCTCTGATCAAGAGATTGTTCTGATAAGTGACTTTTTAATTCATTTAAATAAAGCAGACCACATTTCTCCTTACAATTTTATTAAGTAATTATCAGGCCAATTGGATTTTTATAAAAATAAATCTAGAAGCCACAAAGTACATTGAAAGAAACCTGGATTAGAACTGGAGAGTCCTGCCTTTGGTCTTAGCACTTGTGTTTACTAGTAAAGGGACTTTTAACTAATTATCTCTCTGACCTTGGTTTTTCTCTTTGCAACATGGACTAAATGAAGTCTCTGTCTATGAAGTCTCTGTCTCTGTATCTCTGATTTACTCTCAGTCTGAATAATATTATGAAATGAAAGTAGTTGGTAAACTATTACACCAAAGAGGAGTTGGATTATTGCTAAATAGATTCCTTAGTAGCAGGAAACAAGAAACTTTCAAAACATATTTTACTAGGTATCATAAAAACAAAAGGTTATAATCAGGTTCCATAATTTTTCAGGTAACTAATTCAGATTCCAAGCCACAAAAATCTTCTGCTTCTTTACTTAACTCCTCCTAATTGTCTGCTAATACCCATTCCCCCATGTTCATGTTTCCTTGCATTTAAGGTAACAAGCTAAGGAAGTGTAACCAGCTAGGCTAGGTGCTGGGGAGAACACAACGCCGTTCAGTCATGGTCTCCATCTCCTTTCATCTAAGGAGAATAATATATACATACACATACACACAGTAAATACACAAGAACAAATGACAAAATAGAGAAGGCGGGGGGGTGGGGTGGGGAAGTACCATGCTATGACCATTCAGATTAGGGAGGGAGAGTCTTTCATTTGAGAGTTTCAACTGGGCCATGACAGATGGATAAGACTTGGACATGAGACTGACAAGTGACTAAACCGCCAGAGCATTTTCACACATCAAAAGAATTGTACTGACATTTGCTGCTTGGTAAGTTTCCTAGAACTAGCTGAAAAATAAATGTAAGGACCCTACTACAGTAGAGTTCATTAGAAAAGCCCCCACTCTACTCTGCTAACAGGTGAATATTAAAGTCAGCTGAACCTCTTTAGCAAGTATACTAGATCAGATGGACAGTCCTTCTGCCCATCTCTCCACTGACTGTGCTGTTTCTCCTGGCCTCATCCCCTGCCTCATGCTTCTCAAGGGTACATTCTAACCTGTCTCATCTTAACAAACAGTAAAAAATGTCTCTTACATATGGTTCTATCACTTAGCCTAAAAATTCCTGAAATATCTGTATACCCTTGCTTTTTTAACCACCTCACCTTCTATTCAGGTTTCCCAGGTGGCATTAGTGATATAGAACCCTCCTGTCAATGTAGGAGACCTAAAAGGCATGGGTTTGATCCCTGGGTCTGGAAGATCCCCTGGAGGAGGGCATGACAACCCACTCTAATGTTTTTGCCTGAAGAATCCTGTAGACACACAAGCCTAGTGGGCTACAGCCCGTGGAAGCAACTTAGCACAGCACCTCCTATTCACTCCCGTCTCCGTTTAACAGGGATTTTCAGGGGTACACCAGCACCACTGTCATGGCCTCCACCACCTACACTGACCAATATCTGTTATGCTGCAAAATCCAATGTGCACTTGTCACCCCTCACTTCAGCTGTCATCTCGGCACATTCACTCACCTCATCATCTGGAAGACAATTACCTGAGATGAACCACCCTCTCCCACCCCCCCACCCCCAGCTCTTGAACCCACTCTCTCCTAGTTTCCTTTGAATGTCTGTCTTCGGTGCAACTTTATATGTTGTATACCACACTGACTCTCAACTGTGTTCCTCTATTCCAGAACCTGGATACCAAACTACGTAGATGGAACCTCTATTTCAGTGTCTCACATATATCTCAAAATTCTACTGATACAGTTTATCTCCCCAAACCTTTTTCCCTATCAGTTTTCCTCATCTCGGTAAAGGCATCATTATACATCCAGTTGCTTGTGCCACTTTCCTAAGTCTCATATCTGATCAATCACTGAGTTCTATAAATTCCAACTCCTAAAGAATTCTCACATCTAGTGACATCATCCTCACTGCCCTCTTTCAATCCAGGTACCTTCCCTTTCCTCTGTACTAAAATGATATTCTCCTACAGGTCTTCACACAGTTACCATTCTTCCCTCCAAATCATTCTCCATACTGCAGCTGGGGTAATCATTTAAAAACCCAAATCATGTCATTTCCATCATTTCCATGTGTAAAACCCTTCAAGAGCTTTCAACTCACTATGAGATTAAAGGTAAAGCATCTTCATGCTAGTTTCTAAGATCATTCATAGTTTTTCAGAGTAACTTAAAACAAACAAAGAAATGCACAATACTATGGGCTGGTGGTGATACAACACAACTGGAACTCTCGTATATTGCTGATGGAAATGCAAAATAATCTACACATTTGGGAAACAATTTGAGAGTTTCTAAGGACTTTCCAGGTGGCACTAGTGGTAAAGAACCTGCCTGCCAATGTAGGAGACACAGGAGACACGGGTTCAATCCTTGGGTTGGGAAGATCCCCTGGAATAGGAAATGGCAACCTGCTCCAGTATTCTTTCCTGGAAAATTCCATGGACAGAGGAGCCTAGCAGGCTATAGCCCATGGGGTCGCAAAGAGTCAGATGAAACTGAGCACACACAATAAAGGTAAAAATACACTTACCATACAACCCCCCTGCCAAGGTGGTTTACTCAAGAGAAATCAAAATCTGTGCTGACACAAAATCCTGTAGGCAAATATTTACAGTGGCTTTATTTATAATTTCCAAAAATTAGTAAAAACATCCTTCAACTGGTGAACGACTAAACAAACTCTAGTGCATCTATGAATTGGAACTGGCAATAAAAAGAACACTTCTAATAGCTGCAACAACATGAATGGATCTTGAAAGCATTATGCTAAGTCACAGGCTGCCAAATTATGGTTTTCCACCCAAATGTGGCTACTATCTATTTTAATAAAGTTTTATTGGAACATGGCCACCCACAATCTTTCACGTGCAGTGCACGACTGCGATAGAATGGAATTTTTTGCAACAGAGACGGTAAGGCCTGCAAACCTAAAACATGGACTACCTGGCCCTTTACAGAAAAGTTTGCCAACCCCTGTGCCAAGTGAAAGAAGTGAGACTCAGAGGTTTATATAGGGCACGATCCATTTACATGACATTCTGTAAAAGCAGAAGTATGGGGTCAGAAAACAGACCTGTGATTGTCAGGGTTTGGAAATGGTGGGGGGGGGGTTGGGGGGATTGACAACAGAGTATGCTTTTGAGGATGATAGAAATGTTCTATATCTTCACAGTAGTGGTAGTTATATGACCATTTGCTCCTGTCAAAATTCACAGAACTGTGTATTATAAAGGGTGAATTTTACTGCATGTAAATTATGCCCTAAATGATACCTCAATGAACTTAAAAAATAAGTAACCATGTACACAGCAATTATGTGCCAGGCATTATTATAAAGGTTTTACTTTTTACTCATTTAACCCTCTCAATAACTCTTTGACTTAGGTACTACTAGGATCTCCATTGTACAGCAAAAGGACCCGAGACACAGTAGTTAAGTCCCTGGCCTGTGATTATACAGCTGGTACATGGTAGAGCTAGGAACTGAACTTACACAGCCTGGAGACAGAGACTGTTTTTACACTGCTGCAACATAGTGTGTGTGTGTGTGTGTGTGTGTGTGTGTGTGTGCACGTGCGTTAGTCACTCAGTCATGTTCGACTCTTTGTGATCCCATGGACTGTAGCCACCAGGCTCCTCTGTCCATGGAATTCTCCAGGCAAGAATACTGGTGATTCTGCATATAATTTGAGAAAAAAATAAAGAAACAGACTAAATAGTTTTAATAGGATGAGATATTACCAGTTGCCAAAAACAGAAAGCTTGGGGGCTTTTTTTTTTTTTCAGTATGGTTCTGTTGTGGAGGGTCTGCTGCGTAGTCCTTCCAAAAATACTTAAAAAAAAATATACGGCACTATTGAGGGTAATTTATTTAATTTCTGACACTACATTTAAAATAACATTTTATTTTTGTTTATTTTTCTTCATAAAAGCTGGAAAGTGTTGCAACTGAGAAGCTAAGCACCAAGTTTATTTTAGAGGCAGTAAACACAGCCTAAGGCCCTCCTTATAATTATGACAAGAGAAAGACTCATTTGGGCTTCATATGGCTTTGAGTCACAAAAACACATCTGCACTCTACCTTCCCTAGAAATATGTTGATTAAGGAGAAATAAGAGAAAATCAGCAGGAATAAAACAGTAGCGGTAAGTAACAACACGTTTTAAGAAAAGAGGCCTTTGGACTCCAAATTTTCCCAGACCTGCTAATAAAACTGCCTTGTTTAATCAAGACAGCTTGATTAAAAAGAAATCTGGGAGACAGACTCCATTAGAAGACTGATCCTGAGATTCTGGGAGAAGCCTTGTTAAAGCAATAAGCCCTAAGTCACCTGAGCAGACACCTTACTCACCACCATACTCCCTCATGCACTCAGAGTGTAGTGGATGCCCTCAAGGAGTCTAGAGATTAGAGGACAAAACAAAGAGAAAATTACACTACTGCTTAGTAGATTAAAGAGAGAGAAAATGCTATAAGAGCCATAGGAGGTATCGCCCCTGATACAGGCCTGAGAAGGCTTCATAGCTAAATCAGGTCAAGAAAGCTTCACAGGCATTAGCTATATGACAATACCAGATATGGAAGTAGACACAGCATGTGATAAAACCATAAGTCACTGTAGTGAATTGGTCAGCACACTACTTTCTTAAAAGCATGAGTTACAATCCAATATTTAAAAATTGTTCTCCATATCTATGAGCCTGTTTGTTTTGCTACATTTGTTCATGTTTTTTAGATTTCACATATAATTGAAAATATATATTATTTGTCCTTATCTAATTTCACTTAGGATAATACCCTCCAAGTCTTTAGGGCTTCCCTGGTAGCTCAGACAGTAAAGAATATGCCTGCATCGTGGGAGACCAGGGTTCAATCCCTGGGTCAGAAGATCCCCTGGAGAAGGGAACGGCTATCCACTCCAGTATTCTGGCCTAGAGAATTCCACAGACAGAGGAGCCTGGCGGGCTACAGTTCATGGAGTCACAAAGAGTTGGACACGACTGAGCGACTTCCACTTTCTTTCTCCAGGTCTACCCATGTTGTCACAAGTGGGAAGATTTCATTCTTTTTTTTATGGCTAATATTTCACTGTGTGTGTGTATGTATATATATACACACCAGATCCTCTTTATTCATCTGTCAGTAGACCAGGTTGCTTCCATATCTTGGTTATTTTAAATAATGCATCAGTGAACACTGGAGTGCATATATCATTTTGAATTAGTGTTTTTGTTTCCTTCAGATAAATACCCAGGTCACCATAGTTCAGGTGGGAGTATAGTAGAAATAGGTGACGAGGATTAGGAGGTAAAAACTACGAGTTATAAAATAAATAAGTCACAGAGATGTAATGTACAACACAGGGAATATGGGCATACTATATATGATATACAATACTGTAACAATTTTGGCACATAACCTGTATGTTGGCATATATTGGTTATTTGGCACATAATCTACAATAAATCACTATGTTGTATACCTGAATCTAGTATAATATTGTGTCAGCTATACTTCAACTTAAAAATGATATAAATAACAAAATTTGTTATATTTCACGTAAACATTAAGATTTCTATCTGAGATCAACCTGCTGAAACTGAACAGTGGCTGCTGTCCTTAGGCAGGGCTCATGCACCCTTGTTAGCCCAGGATTCCCACTCACTGGCTTGACACTTGGATCCTACCAGTCTGATCCCTTTAGGCATATAGGCTTGCCAAGCCTGGCCTAAAGACAGGACAAGCCCAGCACCACTTCAGGATCTATTACCTAATTCAGCTCCTGATGTCTGAAGAAACGAGAGCCCAAGACACAAAGCAAACTGTCTTGTGCCTAGCCTAAGTCCAAGTGCAGCTCCCAAACAGAAAAAAAAAATCTTATCTTGGTACAATTAGGAGAATATCTAGTATTTAATATTACTTTGATGTTGTTATCTCTGATTATATTTAATTATAATGGGCTGTGGGGAAGTAGGTAGTTTTTTTTTTTTTTTTAACTCGTAAGCAAAGATTCCTCTCCATGTTAAAAAGACAAAATTCCTCCAGCATTCTGATAGCAAACATATAGCTTTTGTCAAGAGACGGGCACATAAAACACTTATATAGAATTGAAAGCCAAGTTCATAATCTTTGAGAGTTTACATCTCAGAGAACAGAATGGGATTCAGAATGAGATCGATTTTACTATATCTGTACACAATTAGACTTTCAAATTAAAAAAAAATATATCCTAGACATTTGCAACTTCAGGTGAGACAGAAAACAAGATCTAATAATTAGTGTCTATTTCTGAAAGAAGTGCATATTTAAAGACCATAGGCAATTAACAGCCAGGTTGTCCTGTAATCATGTAGAGTAATAATTGGAGAATAAAGTAGGGTTTCATGCAAATCACTTCTTACGGCAACTCTCACTCTCACTCTCATATTTTGTGGTTCAGTTCTATCTTGATAATGGAACTGTTAGATTTAAGTGGAATTGCTTCATGTTTTATTGTCACTGAAAAATACTATATTTTTATATTCCTGAAAAGGAAATGCAATAAGCATCTCCTTAGAGTGACTCTCAAGATATCTTAATGACCTTTCACCTCCTGAATCACTTTGTGATTCTAAACAATGATGTTGCTCACATTTCTCAATGTAAACAAACTGGGTGAGGGATTCACGATTACTCCATAGGAAGAGTGGCTAATGGCTGGCCCCTCATCTCCACTGGGGACCACAAGAGAAAATAAGACAAGTCCATCTTTCAGGGGGTGGGGGAGCTGAGAAAAGAGCTCTGGCTCACCTTGAAGGTGCTATCTCGCCCTTAAGTGGCCGTGATTCCTTTGAGAAATCACAGAGAAGTTATTTTAATACCAATCACAACCAGCCAAATCATTAAATTACAACACTTTTTTATAGCTGAAAAGCAAGGAAAATACCCTTTGGCTCTGTCTGAATCTACTTCAAATAAAATCACATCACTACATGATCTGAGGTCTGAGGGATATGTTTTACCAGTTAGGTACTTTAAAGACACAGAATATGTGTTCAGAGGTGTCCAAACTTGATATTGGGTTTCCCACATGGCGCTAGTGATAAAGAACCTGCCTGTCAGTGCAGGAGACTTAAGAGACATGGGTTTGATCCCTGAGTGGGGAAGATCCCCTGGAGGAAGGCATGACAACCCATTCCAGTATTCTTGCCTGAAGAATCTAATGGACAGAGAAGCCTGGCGGGCTATGGTCAACAGGGTACCAAAGAGTCAGACACAACTGAAGTGACTTAGCACGCGCGCACGCGCACACACACACACATGCAAACTTGATATTGCTCTTCAGTTGCAATAGCGTACTGACGATAAAAGGATCTGGAGAGGGAGCCTGAGAGCAGGAAGGGAAGAAGAGCTGCTACAAGCCCACATACTAGTAAGCCAGGTCCCTTTGGTCTCACCATGACACAGCAGGGCGCATCCTCTGACCAATGACGAAACTGAGTTTTGTTATTCCTTGGGCAAGTAACTGACAGAATCAGAATCCAATCCCAGGTTGGACTCCTAATCATTTGTCTTCATCTCTGCTAAGTTATCTTTCCCTACATGTGTGAGGTACCAAGGGCCCTAGATCACCGTCTCACTGGCACCAGCAACGCAGGGAGCTGAGGATGGCAGCCGGAGGAAACAGAAGTTCGAGGGAAGTTGCTTTACCCAGGGCCAGCCACACTGGGCAGTGACACCCAAGGATCCACCTAACAGCATTTTTCCTTAAGTGTTTCCCTGACACATACATTTGGAAATGGACACAGAATCAAAACGGACTCACTGTCCCCCATCCCTCTCAGGTGAATCAAACGCTGACCCAATGAGCCAAAGGACCGCCTCCAAGCTTCACAATCCAGATGGCCCTTGGTTGCATTTTAATTATATGTTCAAAATACTTTGGAGTATAATTTACGATGCACGCTTTCCATTTCTCTGTGAATTATTTCATCAGATACACACATATTTATAACTTTTCTAGTTTATACTCACAAGCATATAATTGGATCTCAGAACTCCTTTGTTGAAAAAAATCACACATTTTGAAATAAAGCAAGTAAAATTATTTTGCCTAACACTGCCTAATATCTTAAAGCATCTATGTTCTTAATTTGCAAACTCTACCAAAAGGAGGCCTACCTAGCATTAACACAATTTAACTGGTAAACTGGAAAATGGGAAGAGGGGAGCTAGTGGACTTTTCCCAAAGCATTTAAAGAAAGTTTCCTCAGTCCCACAATATTCCTAAAAAGTTTCTTAAAGAGGCCTTAAAATGGATAAATAGTTGAAAGTGAAATGCAAAGTCAAATCAAAATGAATGTCAGCATCGCTCAGTGAGCAACAGCCTAGAAGCTCACCAGCTGTCAACGCTAATCATAGCTCAGTCGTTGACTCACTGTGTGACCTACCACAGTACAGTTCACCTCTCGGATTTTGTATGCCAGCAATAAAATAGCATCGCAAACTCCTCGAAGGCCTGATGTGAGTTGTAACTCAAAGATATCGCCATGGCCCCACTTTGGGAGCTGAGTGTTAAATAAAAACCAAAATTAAAAGGAAGATGATAGGATGCACTTCAGAGAACATTTCCAGCTCTGTCTGCATAATTTCAGTGCTTTAATGAAACATGCCTCTGAGAAACGGTTAACCATATAGAGTGAAGAATAGTTTCAACTGGCCTCCTGGAAAATGTAGTGTACTGAGAATCCTCATCAAACTTCAGATACATCAGACACAGCTCCAATATATTTGGTTGTGTTTTTAAGAGAAAAAGAGTCCTTCCAGGAATCTATGTACAGGATTCTAAACAAGAGAAGAAAACAGATGATACAGTCTTTGACATAAACTCTAAGGATAAAACTCTCACAAAAAGAAAAAGAAAAAAGAAAATCACACAACTCATTTGTCAAACTAGATTAGAAATTAAAGTCAGGACACAGATTTAATGACTGGATGCTTATCAAAACTTTTCTCTTCTTCCTGAGAACACGACTGGACTACACTTCCCACCTTCCTTACAGTTGGCCAGAAATGATCTAGTGAGTCAAAAAGCTATACAACATGGCAAAACCACTAGAATAAAGGGATACAGGTCCCTGAATAACTGCAGGAAACAACTGTCCACCTATCCACTTTGAAGTGTAATGTGAACAAGAAAGAAACTTTCACTGTGATAAGCCATTGAGCTTTGGGAGATGCTTAATATACCAGTTAGCTTAACACACAGATATAAGATACGTTTAGCACTGCAACTCAATATTTACAATGCCCATACATTGTTTGTTCAGAATCATCTGCTGACAGGTTAGGATCCACCATTTATAGAAAAATAACCCATAGAGATGTTGCTGTTGTTTAGTTGCTAAGTTGTGTCTGATTCTTTGCGACCCCATGCGCTGCAGCATGCCAGGCTTCCCTGTACTTCAGCATCTCCTGGAGTTTGCTCAAATTCATGTCCACTGAGTGCATAGAGATAAATCTCTAAAAGAATTAGATAATCAAATGAAAGCCCAAGCAAACCGTGAAAAGTGAAAGTGAAAGTTAGTCCCTCACTTGTGTCCAATTCTTTGCAACCCCATGGACTGCAGCCCGCCAGGTTCCTCTGTCCACGGAACTCTCCAAGCAAGAATACTGGAGTGGGTTGCCATTTCCTTCTCCAGGAGATCTTCCCAACCCAGGGATTGAACCCAGGTCTCCCACATTGCAGGCATACTCTTCACCGTCTGAGCCACCAGGGGAGCCACCAGGGAAGCCACCAGCGAACCCACCAGCAAACCCACCAGCAAACCAAGGTGCATGGTTGACATAATGCTGATGATGATGGCTCTCTAAGCAGGTAGGTGAACCTTGAAGCCTATTCTTCAACTACTAGTCCTTTCTCCTCTTAAATATACAGTCTTCATATGGTGTTTAACACTACCTTCTCCGTTCATAGAGAATTTCTCAGGCAAGAACACTGGATCCAGTTGCCATTTCCTACTCCAGGGGATCTTCCTGACCCCAGGGATCGAACTTGCGTCCCTTGTGTCTCCTGCACTGGCAGGGGGATTCTTTACCACTGCACCACCTGGGAAGTCCATCCAACACTACAGCTCCACCTAAACATTAAAATCAACAAAAATTAAGGCTGTTTAAGGACAGTTGCTGTTACAGCACTCTGTAAGATTTTTTAAAAAAAGAAAGGCTGTTCATGAACCTATAAAGAATGCCTCTGGAGATGGAGGACTATTTACTCAGAACAAACAAGTCTGGTAGCCAGAATCGCCTCTGGTAAGCATAAAGCCAATGAATCATGTGATAATTGCAGCTGTATCAGTGCTCAGGAAGATTTAGACTGATTTCAAATCCACATACTTTTTAGCTTAGGAGACAGAAGTATGTTTACAACTGAGGTTAAATTCTTAAAGATATTAAGCACATGCAAAAAATAGTTATATTCAACCAAAGATACTATTGAAAAGTGACACTTAAGTAGAATCTTTGCAACTGACATTTTCTCAATTGACATCATGTCTTAGATGGTATGCTTATGATTTGAAGTATAATTTTTAAAAATTAGAGCACTTTCAGTTTTATAGAAAAATTGAGGGGACATTCCAGAGATTTCCTACATACGTCCTGCCCTCACATAGGCAGAGCCATGATCAATATCAATCACCAGAATGGCACAATTTTTACCAAAGATAAACCTGCACTGATACAGCATAATCACCCAAAGTTAACAGTTTACTTAAGGGTTCACTCTTGGAGTTAAACATTCTATGGTTTTGGATAATATATTATGACATGTATTCATCATTGCTGTAAAAATCCTCTGTGATCAGCCTATTCACCTCCCTGCATACATCCATGGCAATCACTGATCTTTTTACTATCTCCACAGTTTCCCCTTTTCTGGAATGTCATATAGTTGGAGTCATACAGTATGCAGCCCTTTCAGATTGGCTTCTTTCACTGAATAATATGCATTAAGGTCCCTCCATGTCTCTTCATGGCTTAATAGCTCATTTCTTTTTTAGTGCTGAATAATGGAGAGTTGGACTGTGAAGAAGGCTGAGCGCCGAGGAATTCATGCTTTTGAACTGTGGTGTTGCAGAAGACTCTTGAGAGTCCCTTGGACTGCAAGGAGATCCAACCAGTCCATTCTGAAGGAGATCAGCCCTGGGATTTCTTTGGAAGGAATGATGCTAAAGCTGAAACTCCAGTACTTTGGCCACCTCATGCGAAGAGTTGACTCATTGGAAGAGACTCTGATGCTGGGAGGGATTGGGGGCAGGAGGAGAAGGGGACGACAGAGGATGAGTTGGCTGGATGGCATCACTGACTCGATGGACGTGAGTCTGAGTGAATTCCGGGAGTTGGTATTGGACAGGGAGGCCTGGCGTGCTGCGATTCATGGGGTCGCAAAGAGTCAGACAGGATTGAGCGACTGAACTGAACTGAACTGAATGTTTCACTGTCTGGATGGACCACGGCTCATTTATTCATTCACCTACTGTTGGCCATTTTAACTGTGTCTAAGTTTTGGCAATTAAGAATCTGTGCACATGTTTTTCTGTGGACATAAGCTTTCAGCTTCTTTAGGTAAATATCATGAGTGTGACTGCTGGATCATATGGTGAGAATATGTTTACTTTTGTAAGAATTCATCGAACTGTGGTGTTACAAAGTGGCTGTGTCATTTTGCATTCCTACCAACAATAAATGAGAATTCTTTTTGCTCCACATTCTTACTAGTATTTGGTGTGCTTATGATTTTGACTGTGCTTATAATTTTGATTTCTTCTTGATTGATATTCATCTTAACTTCAACTTTCTCTAACCTCTACCAGTTTCTCTGGCCAGCAGTGAATATAAGCAGCATTATGCCAATCAAAAACTCAGCTATTTAAATAAACCTGGTGTTGTATCTTTCTTATTATTTCTAACAAGGCTAGGTCTGTCTATTTCAAAGCTTTTATGTCCTATATGGGAGAAAAGAAAGAAGTATAATGAACACTAAAGACCTGCTAACATGTTAGGTCCTGTGAAGACTGGCTTGTATATTTTTGAGTTGGTTAGTGCTTGGCATGGGAGTAAAGAGACATTATCCTTATCTTATAAAGAAACTAGAGTTTTGGAAACTTTCATATCCTGTACATAATAACACACTCATCAAAACTCAACCATACTTCTATAAAGACACATTCAGCGAATTAAGTATCTTTTCATTTGGGGAATCTATTAAGATAAAACCCAAAGTAGATCTTACTTCAGAGAAGGCAATGGCACCCCAATCCAGTACTCTTGCTTGTAAAATCCCATGGACGGAGGAGCCTGGTGGGCTGCAGTCCATGGGGTCACTAAGAGTCGGACACGACTGAGTGACTTCACTTTCACTTTTCACTTTCATGCATTGGAGAAAGAAATGGCAACCCACTCTAGTGTTCTTGCCTGGAGAATCCCAGGGACGGGAAAGCCTGGTGGGCTGCCGTCCATGGGGTCACACAGAGTCAGACACGACTGAAGTGACTTAGCATAGCATAGCATAGATCTTACTTCGACTGGATATAATCTTTCCATTTTCTGCTGTTGCCCCAATCTTATCTTTTGAATTCTGAATCATTGGTATTAAAAGTCCAAGGATTGGTATATAGAATCTCTTACAAGTAATGTATTGAGAGGGCGAGACTGAGATTAAAAGTGTTCTCAAAGTTCCTATGGATTTTAACTATTGATACATTGCTTTGCCTATCATTAGCATAAGTATTTTTCCTTACAAAGGTAGTACAGGTTTACCTATAATTCAACTCACCTAATACTATCAGCTCACTAACATCACCACTATCATTTTTATCATGTCCCCTTAATTAACCACGCATAACAAAGTAAACTACAGCCTTTAGCAATTCACTTAATGTATAATGAATTGCTATTTCTTACAAAGTGAGAGGTTATTTTGCAAAGCATGAAGATCCTGTTATTAACCAATACTACTACATCACTGGGCTTCCCAGGTGGTGCTAGTAGTAAAGAATCCATCTGCCAATGCAGGCGACAAGAGACTCAGGTTCCATCCCTGGGTCAGGAAGATCCCACTCCGGTGTTCTTGCCTGGAGAATCCTATGGACAGAGAAGCCTGGCGGGCTACAGTCCATGGGGTCACAAAGAGTCAGACGCAACTGAAGTGACTTAGCATACATACATGCACACACTACATCATTAGCTTTGGGAAAATATAAGTCCAATTGCATTCCCTTCTAGCTAAATTCTGATTTATTCCAAAAAATCTGATTCTCCCCCTACCAAAAAAAAACAGAGCTTTAAAAATTTTTCACTATAGAATAACAAAGTGTTGTATTTTATATTCATCAATTTATCAAAAATATTATATTTGTGTAATTTTTTAGGAACACATCACCATATAAATCAAGTCTGCCGTAACTGACATAAGCTTACATACAAAAAAAAAAACAAAAACAAATGATGAGAACGTCACGGAATTTATTACTAATAACAGAAAGAGAGTTTAAGCCAATAATTGGGGTTGTCTACCTTGATATTGGCTCATATTCAGATCAGGAATCAAGGAAGAGAGAAAACAGAAGAGTGTTTGTGTGACTGTTTTCACCCATTCTACAAGCTCAGATCAAGGTCATGCCACTTGCTACTAAACCTCAAAGTCTTAACATGGTGTCCCTGAACCCAAGGGTCTCCAGTGATAAGAGCAACTTTCCTGCTAACTACAACCACACTTCAAATCACCTGGGAACAGCTAAAACTTTTGACAAGTTTACTGTATTCCAGGAACTCTCCCATGCTTTAATGGTCTTCCACAGTCCTATGAGGAAAGTACCACTGTTTTCCCCCATCTTGTAGATGGTGAGGGTTGGGGGGGATGGTGGTGGTTGGCCCAGAGAATTTAAGAAAATTGCCCATCGTCACTCAGTTCTTCAGGAGCAGAGCTGGCAGTCAGACTCAGACAGCCTGCAAAGACATTCCCAAGATTGTGTTCCTGTCCTTTCTGTTGCTGATGAACAGAACATCAATGAGAATCTCTCATTTCCTGGATTCTAATAATATCACTCCTTACACTGAAAAGAAACTCCCTGCCTATGCATAGTGCAAAAAAAAAGTTCACATCCGGGCTTTGAGAAAGCTGTCTGTGGTTCTCAGGCTTCACCTCAGAGCTGGCTCAGGAAGCCCACACACCTCCAGAACGGGTAATGGAAGGAACACCCGAGCGTGGCCTACGTGAGAGGGCCACCCTCAGACCTAAATAGATCTTTGTTACATCAGCCACACTGCTGGGGCTAAAAAGAAGCCCACACTGTCACACCAGTTTCCAGCCAGGCCCTAGAAGGTATAAAAGAAATGTGGAGTTTAAATTTTTTTTAAGTTTCCAGAAAAAGACCCTCACTCTCTACTGCAAAGACAAAAGTCCAAGACAGCCCTCTGTGAAAACTCTGCATTCCTACCCTAGCTTTGCCCCCATTCTTCCCATTGCCCGAGGGAACCCTCCTGCAGCCCTGACTATAAGGCTCTCCATACTGCTCCTTAAGCTACCTCTTAGTTACCACCTCTTAACGCTCAAAATTCTCCAAGCCAGGCTTCAGCAATATGTGAACCATGAACTTCCTGATGTTCAAGCTGGTTTTAGAAAAGGCAGAGGAACCAGAGATCAAATTGCCAACATCCGCTGGATCATAGAAAAAGCAAGAGAGTTCCAGAAAAACATCTATTTCTGCTTTATTGACTATGCCAAAGCCTTTGACTGTGTGGATCACAATAAACTGTGGGAAATTCTGCCAGAGATGGGGATACCAGACCACCTGACCTGCCTCTTGAGAAATCTGTATGCAGGTCAGGAAGCAACAGTTAGAACTGGCCATGGAACAACAGACTGGTTCCAAATAGGAAAAGGAGTATGTCAAGGCTGTATATTGTCACCCTGCTTATTTAACTTATATGCAGAGTACATCATGAGAAACACTGGACTGGAAGAAACACAAGCTGGAATCAAGATGGCCGGGAGAAATATCAATAACCTCAGATATGCAGATGATACCACCCTTATGGCAGAAAGTGAAGAGGAACTCAAAAGCTTCTTGATGAAAGTGAAGTGGAGAGTGAAAAAGTTGGCTTAAAGCTCAACATTCAGAAAACGAAGATCATGGCATCCGGTCCCACCACTTCATGGGAAATAGATGGGGAAACAGTAGAAACAGTGGCTGACTTTATTTTTCTGGGCTCCAAAATCACTGCAGGTGGTGACTGCAGCCATGAAATTAAAAGACGCTTACTCCTTGGAAGGAAAGTTATGACCAACCTAGATAGCATATTCAAAAGCAGAGACATTACTTTGCCAACAAAGGTCTGTCTAGTCAAGGCTATGGTTTTTCCAGTGGTCATGTATGGATGTGAGAGTTGGACTGCGAAGAAGGCTGAGTGCCGAAGAATTGATGCTTTTGAACTGTGGTGTTGGAGAAGACTCTTGAGAGTCCCTTGGACTGCAAGGAGATCCAACCAGTCCATTCCGAAGGAGATCAGCCCTGGGATTTCTTTGGAAGGAATGATGCTAAAGCTGAAACTCCAGTACTTTGGCCACCTCATGTGAAGAGTTGACTCACTGGAAAAGACTCTGATGCTGGGAGGGATTGGGGGCAGGAGGAGAAGGGGACGACAGAGGATGAGATGGCTAGATGGCATCACTGACTCGATGGACGTGAGTCTGAGTGAACTCCGGAGTTGGTGATGGACAGGGAGGCCTGGCATGCTGCGATTCATGGGGTCGCAAAGAGTCGGACACGACTGAGCGACTGATCTGATCTGAAGCTCATAACTTAAACTCCATTCTCCCTCCAGCTTGGAATTAGAAAAGGAAGCTGTCCCATGAAGTGACACTTAGCTTTCACTAGACAGCAAGGAAACCCTAGAAGAGCAAACTGTCCTGAGAAGAAGACTGGATGTCTTCCAGGTCCCTTCCAATTAAAGTTTATTATTAAACAGACCTATACTAAACTCCCTCAGTCATGTCCAACTCTTTGCAGCACCATGAACTGAAGCCCCCCAGGCTCCTCTGTCCATGTAATTCTCCAGGTGAGAATACTGGAGTGGGTAGCCATTCCCTTCGCCAGGGGACCTTCCCTCCAGGGACTGAATCTGGGTCTCCTGGATTGCAGGCAGATTCTTTACCTTCTGAGCCACCAGGAAAGTCCCCTATACTAAACAACAAATGATAAATACCTTGCTCTGGAAAATCTGCACACCAGTGCAGGGGTGTTTGCTTGCTACATACTGGTGGGATTTAAGACAGTGCTGGGATGTTTATATCCCAATACTCAGCCTCCTGTTCCCTGGTATATGGCTAGTCTGGGGACAGAGAAACATCAAGAAGTTTTGTGGAAACTTGGTAACCTACATATGGGTGAGGAAATGAGAGGGGAAATGCAATGACTAAGCCTCTCTGCTACTGCTAAGTCGCTTCAGTCGTGTCCGACCCTGTGCGACCCCATAGACGGCAGCCCACCAGGTTCCCCTGTCCCTGGGATCCTCCAGGCAAGAACACTGGAGTGGGTTGCCATTTCCTTCTCCAATGCATGAAAGCGAAAAGTGAAAGTGAAGTTGCTCCGTCGTGTCCACTCTTAGCGACCCCATGGACTGCAGTCCACCAGGCTTCTCCGTCCATGGGATTTTCCAGGCAAGAGTACTGGAGTGGGTTGCTATTTTCTTCTCCAAAACCTAAGACCACTCAAAAAAATCCTACAGACTTCCCTGGTGGTACAGTGAACAGGAATCTGCCTGCCAATGCAGAGGACATGGGTTCAATCGCTGGTCCGGGAAGATACCAAGTGCCAAGGAGCAACTGAGTCCACATGCCACAACCTCTGAAGCCCGTGTACCCTAGAGGCCGTGCTCTGAAACAAAAGAAGCCCCTGCTCAGGGCAACTAGAGAAAAGCTCCTGTGCAGCAGCGATTACCCAGTGCAAACAAAAAATAAATAAATCACGGCTCTAACAGCCAATATTTAAAAAAAGAAGAAGAAGAAGAAAATCCTACATGCATCTCTGGAAGCAGCCTGGAGTATAGATGCCATTTGTGGCCACAAACCTCCTTCCCTGCAGGTGGACACAGTCAAAAGAGGCCAACATTCCATTCATCTTCTCTTCCCCCATCAGCTTTCTCACTGGAATTGAAGATTTAGTTTGCCAGCTCCAAAATATAATAACAACAACAACCACAGCTCTCTGCCTAGGCCATGATCTCCACCTTTTCCAAATGTGACCTTATTTATCTCAAAAGAAGAAAAAATTTCTCTTGACTTGAGTCAACAGTGGAAACTATTCACTCCTGAAAAACATAAGTGTTAATAATATGCTTGCATGAAGAAAAGTCACACCACAAAGTAGGGTGGAACAAAAAAATCCTTACTATCACCTATAACCTCCAACCTGCCCCTGAAAATGCCAGTCTTCACAAATATCTGTATTTCCTCACCTACTGCAGCTTTTATTCAAGCAACTGAGTAAAAGGGAAGTGAATCACATTTTAGTGAATTTCACTGTGTTTTCCATTTAATTAATCAAAAAAAAAGGTATATGTAATAGTTCTCCTTCTATTCTTTTCCTTGCAAATAGAAGCTAATTTCAAAGAATTTTGTGAGCTGACCTGGCACCAAAACACTTACAAAAGTATCCACCACCAAAGGTGCTGAAACAATTGACCACCTTTTAGAATCAGCCCGTTTGTATTTAGAATACAACCTCTGTCTGTATTTTAGGGAGGAAGTTTTGTACCAGGAATATCAAATAAGCACCAGCTTGGGGCCAGTGGAAGCAGTGCTTCAAGTGCAGGATTGCCAGCAAAATGTGCCTGAACTTAAAAGTCAACCGACTGCTTTCTCAAACATCAGTACCTTGGGCTTTCAACACTAACTTATCATTAAAGGAGGACGGTTTATTGGTTGGCATCATCTCATAAAAACTGGGGGGAAAAAACATAAGAAACACAAGCCAATACTTTTAAGCATTGCTCTCTAGAAAAATAAGAGCACACCTAGTCACATTTAAGGCCACAGCTTCTATAAAATGTAACCAAATAAGGGGCATCAAGGGACAGCTTTTTCTTGACTATTGAAGTCAGGAAAATTTCCTCCCCTAGAATGGCTCTGATTGGCAGATTCTCTCTGAAAGAGGACAGCTAAGGCCTGTGGTCATTTTATGTCAAAGGCTCAACTGAGCTGGTCCTCCCTCCACACATACCCCTTTCTCTTTTTCTGCCAATCCCTATGGCTAGATCCAAACCTGCTACCAAAAACATGCTCATGGCAGTGGCTTTAAGGGACAGGAATCAACACAGAAGACACATGCACTTGGGCGGGCGTCTCCTGCAACTCATTGACAGAATATGCCTATGGTGATTTTTCTCAAAAGAACTTGTCAGATTAAAATTATAAATGACTCAAAACTGCTGGTATCTGTTTCAACTGGCTATTAGGGTGGTCAGGATGTCTAATTTAGGAAGGAGAAAATGACAAAATATGCAGGAATCAACAGACCCTTGCTTGACTTGATGTTCTTGACTAAAATTAACTCCTAACTTGATGGACTGGAGGCAGTATCAACTGCTTATTCTATTGAGAAATAAAAGAGAAATCAAACAACAACAAAACATATTTCCGAAACAGTATTCCCTGGGTACAAAGTTAAGTTATAAATTCTGAAATAGAACATGCTTACTATGGTTAACAGACAGGAACCATGTACAAATTTAGCAACAACTCATCATATTAGATATCGGGACCTTTGGCACTGGCATTTTCCTGTATCGTTTCAGAGTGTACTGGTAAAGATGGCACACGAAATCTAATCTGTTAAAGTCCATGCCCCAAACAGAACTGCACTTCTAAAATAGCCTCAGCAGAAACAACATCATCTTTTCACACTTATTTTTAAGGAACCAAGGAAACATTTTAAAAGAAATAGTATATCAAGTGTGTTCAGGAGTGAGAATGAGCTTCAATAGAAAGTCAGTAATACCTGCAACATGTATACTTAGGGAAACCTTAAGAGCAATACACTCACAGGGAACTCTGTGCAGTGCTATGTGCCAGCCTGGATGGGAGCAGGCTTCAAGGGAGAATGGACACATGTATATGTATGGCTGAGTCCTTTCCCTGTTCACCTGAAACTATCACAACATTGTTAATCAGCTATGCCCCAATATAAAATAAAAAGTTCAAAGGAAAAAAACAAAAAACAAGAGTAATGTGCTCACAGTTAAGAATGGAAAGAAACACCACAACCTATATCCAATACTGTCCATCTTTTGGATCCAGCACTAAAACTTAGCTTCCTTTTTTTTGTTGTTTTAAATATACAAGCCAGCAAGTTGATTCTTCCTAATATGTGTTTTTTACATGGCAGTTCCCATTCAGGACATGAGACTCCAAGCAGTGTGACTGGCTCTACTACCCTGGAGCACACAGGAACAGAAACAAGAACAAGACAACCCAGGCAGGGCTGAAAGGTTCTCACAAAAATGTAGGATATGAGTAGTTCATAGCCCAACTGCAAATAGTTTCCCAAATTGCTTCACCTTCGTCTTTGAATCTGGGATGAACCAACCAGCTGGTATCACAAAAAGTCCTAATGACGTTGGGAAGAGGGGACAGGAGATTAATACTAATTACTGAGTTAGTATTTCAATCCTGAAAAGAACAAAACCAAAAGTTATTTCCTGGCATCAACTTGAACTATGGGAAAGCATAGTTGTAGTGCAAAGGGGAAAAAAAAGAAAAGAAACCAACACTCTGAATTATTTGGAAACTTCATGCCAATTCTATTGTCATAGCTTTCTCCCACTAAAAATTTTACCCAGTATAAATAATAATGCTACATAAGTAACTAAACCTTTCAGAAATAAACCCAAAATTTTGAGTTGGGTCTTTTGTGTAGGCTCTTTCTTTTCCCATTTCCTTTCTCAGCTGTCTGCCTGCTAATAAGACAAACTCTTGGCAGGAACATAGAAGGTATCCAGACATTTGGATGAATTAGACAAAGAAAGTCTAAGTGAATAAACCATGGCACTCAGAAATAAAGCAGTCTTTTAAAACCAAAGAGCCAAAACAGAGGCTAAGTAATATAATGCTTTCTGATAAAGAAATTTACTTTTAAAAAAATGAGATACACATAGTTCTCAATGATCATTAAGGCAATATTCTAAATTAGTGTTTTTCAGATCAAGCTGAGATAGTAATTTCTAAACAATACCATTACACTCATTTCATATACAGTACTTTAACAGACTTAAGTTTCATATTATAATCAATACATGGATAATTACTTACTTGCTTCCTTTTGTAATGAGCAAAATGAGAGAGGCCTAGAACAGTGGCAAGAGCACCTCCTCCAACAAGAATAGTCCCTTTCACTGCCTTTTGAAATGCCATTTCTTAGCCTAAAAGGCAAAAAAAAAGGAAACAAAAAAGTTGAGATTTTTATCACATAATAATCTAATAATAAAAATAAACTGTATAGATTATGAAATTATGTTAAACTAGAAACAAAAACAAACCATAAGGAATTTATTAACATACCAATTTGTACACCACAATTCAAAACCAACACACAAAAAACCCTAGGAAACTGACAACATAAAAGTTACTGTCCAACAGGAATTACAAAAAGGAAAATTCAGAGACAACTGAGGATATTTAAATAGTATAAAGTCAAGAGAGCTGTGAAAAGAAATGTCATTGTGTGTCTGACAAAATTGCAAGCTGTACTTGCGAATTTGTTCAACCACTAATCCCCTCCACAAAAAAGAACTAGTCAAAGTCTTCTGTCATTCAACATCACAATGAACCTGATGCCTGCTCCGCATTCTTTGGCAAGTGTTTAATTCCACCCTGGTACAACTCTCTTCCTGAGTTTTCCCCTTCCCAATAAACTTCTCACTAAAACTGAAAGCCAACACACTTACATTTCTAGCCCTGGAAGAGTCTACACTTTACAGATTAAAAAGTAAAGGAAAACCATGCTTTGACCCTTCTACAAAATGACAGATCCAACAGTGCTGTAATTTCTTTCATTAAGGGAACTTTTAAAAGAATGAAAAAGAAGGTTTCTTCTAGTCAGGGTTTGCATGGCACCACAATTTCAATGGGAAACCCTCTAGATCCAGCACTCCTTCATGCTCGCTGTATATTTCTAAATAAAGTCTTGCATTGAGTTAGCTATCGACTTTCTGTCTGCTCATTTGGATTGATGGAATTTCTTGATTTTTTTTTTTTGTTTGTTTGTTTCAGGCCTTGTACAGTCTAACATTCTCCAGAAACCAAAAAAAATTAAAATGAAAATTCCACTGAAAAACCTACTCCCTTTTATTATGCTAAACAAACAAAAAAGATAACACTGTGTGATCACTTAAAAACAATTCTAACTTAGAGTTAATATTGAGCAATTTGACCCCTCTAAGTCTTCCACTTACAACAGCGGCTGGCACATCAAAATCTTACAGTGGAGCCAGCACCCTACTGCTGGATGGGTGAAGTTCTGACCTATCTAGACTCACACCTTCTACTCTACAGATCTCATGACTCAAAGTATTTAATGTGAGGCCAGTTTTAACCTAGGATAGTAAAAAACATACACTGCCTCAATGTAAATTATGATACAATTAAAATGTTTGAGTTCATGTTGAATGAATAGAATATTAGCATTAACTATCTTAAATCAAAGAATTTCAGTACAGTTGGTAATGACTGTACAGTAAAATCCATTTTGGAATACTAGAATTATATATGGGAAAAAATTAGCATTTCTTAAAGTATTATTGTTTCTCTAATCTTCATTTTTTTTCCAGACAAACTCCTAAATTCTAAGACTTATCTTTATTTTTAAGATTATCACCAGAAAAATATTTTACATGCATATGTTCTCTGCAGTTGCAGGTCTTTTCTTTTCCACCGCTTCACTGCATCAACTGTCCCCTCTCTCCCAAGTTACGCAAAAGAGTTGCTGTATACTGGCTGAGGCTTCCATTCAACATTCAGTCAACCCTAAGCAAAACCTAACGTCCATGATTTTCTGACAGTGAAAACCACAACTTGACCAATTTGGAAGGCACCTGTTTGTCACAGCTCAGCATCACCATTCCTAGTACGGCTATAAATGTTCAAATGGGTGCCAATCGATCGCACAATGAAACCCTAGCAGCCCAGAGATAGCATACGATCCCCTAATTGGACCAATTGGACTTCCCTAGCACTATGAACAAAGTTAGTGGAGGCGACGGAATTTCAGTTGAGCTATTTCAAATCCTGAAAGATGATGCTGTGAAAGTGCTGCACTCAATATGCCAGCAAATTTGGAAAACTCAGCAGTGGCCACAGGACTGAAAAAGGTCAGTTATCATTTCAATCCCAGAGAAAGGCAATGCCAAAGAATGCTCAAACTACCACACAATTGCACTCATCTCACACGCTAGTAAAGTAATGTTCAAAATTCTCCAAGCCAGGCTTTAGCAATACATGAAACACATGTAATACATGAAATACATGAAACACATGAAATACATGAAATGTGAACTTCCAGATGTTCAAACTGGTTTTAGAAAAGGCAGAGGGACCAGAGATCAAATTGCCAACACCTGCTGGATCATGGAAAAAGCAAGAGAGTTCCAGAAAAATATCTATTTCTCCTTTATTGACTATGCAAAAGCCTGACTGTGTGGATCACAATAAACTGTGGAAAATTCTGCAAGAGATGGGAATACCAGACCACCTGACCTGCCTCTTGAGAAACTTGTATGCAGGTCAGGAAGCAACAGTTAGAACTGGCCATAGAACAGCAGGCTGGTTCCAAATAGGAAAAGGAGTATGTCAAGGCTGTATATTGTCACCCTGCTTATTTGACTTCTATGCATAGTACATCATGAGAAACGCTGGACTGGAGGAAGGACAAGCTGGAATCAAGATTGCCAGGAGACATATCAATAACCTCAGATATGCAGATAACACTACCCTTATGGCAGAAAGTGAAGAAGAACTAAAAAGTCTTTTGAAGAAAGTGAAAGAAGAGAGTGAAAAAGTTGGCTTTAAGCTCAACATTCAGAAAACGAAGATCATGGCATCCGGTCCCATCACTTCATGGGAAATAGATGGGGAAACAGTGGCTGACTTTATTTTTGGGGGCTCCAAAATCACTGCAGATGGTGACTGCAGCCATGAAATTAAAAGACGCTTACTCCTTGGAAGGAAAGTTATGACCAACCTAGAGAGCATGTTCAAAAGCAGAGACATTACTTTATCAACAAAGGTTCATCTAGTCAAGGCTATGGTTTTTCCAGTGATCATGTATGGATGTGAGAGTTGGACTATAAAGAAGGCTGAGCACCAAAGAATCGATGCTTTTGAACTGTGGTGTTGGAGAAGACTCTTGAGAGTCCCTTGGACTGCAAGAAGATCTAAGCAGTCTATCCTAAAGGAGATCAGTCCTGGGTGTTTTTTGGAAGGACTGATGTTGAAGCTGAAACTCCAATACTTTGGCCACCTGATGCGAAGAGTTGACTCACTAGAAAAGACCCTGATGCTGGGAAAGATTGAGGGCAGGAGAAGAAGGGGACAACAGAGGATGAGATGGTTGGATGGCATCACTGACTCAATAGACATGCGTTTGGGTGGAATCCGGGAGGTGATGATGGACAGGGAGGCCTGGCGTGCTGCAGTTCATAGAGTCGCAAAGAGTCAGACACGACTTAGCAACTGACTGAACTCAACTGAACAATTAGAAACACAGAATAGAGACCTAGTTCTATTTACCTGAAAAACGCCAGTGCCCATCCCATACAGATAACAGCCTGGCAGTTGCTTGGATATGAGTTTGATAGGTGGTTGACTTTAGCTCAGTATCACTGTTTCTGTCTTCTTGATAATGTCATTGATGACCTCACAAAGGACACCACACATCAAAACAGCCAACTAAGGGACGTTATACAACACAGTCATCAAGGGTCTCAGCAGAAGTCATTCAGTCAAGTCTGGGGTTAGCTTTTCCAATTGTGTAGGTCCTCACATTCCCTGCTCACCTTATTATATTGCTTCAGTTTGATTTTCCTGAAACCAAAACTTGCTAAGGAGGATTATCTTCATGGATTTTCTCAGTGAGCCACAAATACTACAGGAAAACTGCTTTGACATTATTTTGCAGAATTAGTGATAATTGGCTATAATAAAAAGTTTCTTTTTTCAGTATTTTCATAAAATAACTATGCTGAAGTAACATTATTATTTCTATTGTGATCAAATGTATCCATAAGATAATCTAAGTAGTAGATTTAATTTGTAACAAATTAAGTCACTCTTAGAGATAATTCAAAAATAAAAACATAGAAGCAGTCAATTTTACCTGCCTCTCCTAAGATGATGATAATCATCACTGTCATTATCATCATTATTAATGTTATAATGACAATAGCTGCCATTTACCGACTTATTTGCTAGGTAATAGGTACCATGATTTTCATTCTTTACATAGATCAGCTCATATCACCCTCACAACATCCTACTTTAATAAAGAGGCACTTGCAGTTCAAAGGGAATAGGAGATTTGTACTAGGCTAGTCACAGTAAGTGACAAAACCACAACTTAATTTTTGTTCTTAATCATGAGGTGGTTCTGCCCTGGCTTTGCTCTGAAAAGGTAACTGTTCCCCAAGACTCACACCATATTTTGCTATTATTCCTCCAAGAAGATCCTATTCTCAAGCATTCACCCAAAGTGTACAGAGCCTCAACATTAGGGTTTCTCTAAGGCAATGAAGAAGACTCTGACAAAATACTACTAGTATTAGTACTACTAGTAACCTGCCAGATAAGGTAAAACTGTTTTAATGTTCAAAGAAAGCAATGCAACACCAGATTAAAAACCATAAGCTGTGAACTACTTGTACCAATTTACATTCCATTATAAAAAAAAAGTTTTCACAGTGATTACAAAGAGGAAAAGATTACTGTCTTCTATATAAAAGCTGCAACCAGGAAGCTAGCAAAGACTGGGAACAAAAATGCCAATAACACCTATTGCAACTAAAAGTGTGAGGAAACCAGAGGTAAAAAAGAAAACCAGAGGTAGAAAAATCATCCAAAAATAAAATTATCTTAGTTATCAGAGCATGATGTCCAGGTTTAATAGCCTATGAATAAATCATATATATGTTGACTCAGGACTGGCTCCTGTATTTGCACAGATCAATGCCAGCCCTCTAATTCTTGCAAGGAGAACACTAGGCCAACTAAAAAAAAAAACCTAACTAAAGTTACTCAACTAAATATATCTGTGAGTTTATCAACTGCCCTCCAGGAACTTATAATGAATTTGAAAGCTTAAATAACAAAATCTGTCTTATTACTGTCTTATAACTAGTTGTGCTACACTAAATGTTATTCATACTCTGATAGACAAAAGACTCTGAATAGCCAAAGCAATCTTGAGAAAGAAGAACAAAGCTGAAAGCATCCCAATTTCTGATTTCAAGCTATATTACAAATCTATTATAATTAAAACAATATGGTACCGGCATAAAAAGAAATACATTGGTAAACAGAACAGAATACAGAGCCCAGAAATAAACCCATGCATATCTGGTGAATTAATTCAGAAGAGAAGATACTTGAACAGGCTCTTTAAGAAAAAAGGATTTGGAGGGGAGTGAGTATGGGCAGGTCTGGACTGAGAAAGATCTGGAGGAAAAAGAGGAACCTCATGGTAAAATTCAGGAGGCATGCAAGATGTTATCTGGTTTGCCTGGAGATGATGTTCATTTGGAAATGAGGTTTCCAAGAAAAGCTCACAGCAAGAGATAAGAAGACTCTGTACATGTGAATAAGGTATTTTTCTATGATATTCTGTTGATCATGAGCTGAGATTGCAGATGAGCGAAGCAAGCTGCTGCATTGCATGACTTATGAAGAATGTTCAAGTAGATTGTTGTGTTGAAGCATATGATGAAGACTGAGGGACCAAGTGGAAGGCAGTAATAGTTCCCACATGAGAAGATGAAAGTCTGGTTTAGGACAACATCAAAAAGTACACAGACAATGATACTTTGCACAAATCTGACAACATCAAAAAATACAAATGCAGACAATGATGCTTTGCAGAAATCTGACAAGGGATTGTGGAAGGAAACAGGAAGAGACTGAATGGCATAAGGGGCTTTAGCCTGGGTAACTGGGGACTTTTCCCAACATTACAACATTAAGAATCAGAAAGCGTAGCAAGTTTAAGGGAGAAGAGGAGCTCATTTGGAACCAAAGATATTTAAGATCTTGACAGAACACCTAACAGAGAGAAAACTGCAAACAGATAGGTGGGTCTCAAACTCAAATGAGTCTTCAGAGTTAAAGCTATGGTGTGGGGAATCTTCTGCCAAGAACCGACAGACAGACAAACCCGCTACAAAATAAAATGTACTTACTGCCAGCAAAACAAAAACTGGACTTGCTACTTCTCAAAGTTTGCTGACCCATGCTTTGAGCTAACCCTGCACCTTTTCTGGCACAGAATTCCTGGCTGTCCTTGTAGGACTCCCATTATAGACAGTTGAGTGACTTCAACAGTGAACTCAACCGCTCGGATATTATCTTAGATAGCCTGAGAGCTCACCACTTCTGCCTCCTCCTATTCAAAGGTAAGGCTACTCTGCCAGTGAAATCATGCATTTAAATAACTTGACCACACACTTGAGATTTAAAAACAAGAAATAACCATCCAGTGAAAAAGGTTGAGGTTCCTCTCGGCAACTACTCACAAGAGAATTTATTCCAGAATGAAAGCACAGTTCCTGGCCCCTAAATTCTCAAAACAGAGTCTTCAAACTCCTCTCCCTGTTTTCCAGTCCTAGCTTCTCTCTTAATTTAGCATAAATAAAAATCTCTCCAAAGAGAGTCTTCCTCCTCTACGGAGGAAGTCCTGGGTCCCTTCACTTCTACAAAAACTCCTATCTTCCTTCCTAATCTCCAGGCTCTACATTAATTTAAGAAAAGCTGAGGCATCTTAGGGTTTTCACTTTTAGGCTAGCACGGATGCAAAAATACTTCTCTCCATCCCTTTTAAGAGTGATCAGTGTGGGCAGTGGGGAGTGGAGAGGATAGCTCAAAGATCATTTTTTTCAGAAGAGTCATTGCAACCACAAGCACTGTGATCCCTGGAACACGTGTTCTCTTGCAAGATATAAAGGTATTCCATGCACTTCTGATCACTGAACAGAGAACCTCAGGTGAACAAGGCATTTAAAACACAAAAACAAAACTCCCAGCATGTAACCTAGATGTAGCATGTACTACTTCACCCACCCTTTACCCAAGCAGATGCAGGTCCAAAGGCAGCAAGAAGCTCCTGACACTTCAGTTGTGCAGCCACCACCCCACCTTGTAGCTGTGTGTGGAAAGCCTCCCCCTCATCTATTTTGAGCCATGACACTATGTCAAACCCACAGATGGCAAAAGTCAGAAAGCCAGGCCTCAAGGTCTACCTGCACACAAATTCAGTAACTTAAGGGAGAAAGGTGCATGATTCTTACTAAATAAGGCCTCATCAGAGGAACTCCTACACAGCAAGTCTAGAATCATAGCAGTTGACTGCAAGTCCACAGCAAAATGGAAGGAGAGGGAGTGAGCACAAAAGCACCTTCCCACCCAAGCAGTTTTAACTGTAAAAGTCAAGATTTGGAGGGTTGCTTTGAACTAGCCATGTTTCAACAAAGCAGATCCTTTACTCTTACAATTGATATGAGAGCAAATGTTGTGCATACTTTCCCATAAGAAAGAACATCATAGTTTAGGTACACCAAGCACAAGCTGATAAAGAACTTACACGCATACCAATCAAAGCACGTCATGTACTAGCACCTCTTTCCCCAAGGTTGACTTTCCAGAAAGGAGAATGATTAACACTCTGCTTACAAACAGATCCTCCCCAGCCAAGCAGAGAGGCACTTCTGTACACATACATCTCACAGAGCAGCCTGTGATCCCTCTAGAAACAGGCAGCCCTCAAGCGTCCTTGAAAGCTGTCAGACATAAATGAACAACACAGTCAACATCAGGGGCCCATCAACCTGTCCTCTGGAAACAAAGATGAGCCCAAGCCTATAAACTGAAAATGAACTGCTCTTTTTACGGTTGCTTTAAACGTTTTTGAAAAGGATTTAGGCCAAGTCTGGATAGAAAACGGACCCAAGGGTTATCCACAAAAGACTATCCCAAAGGAAATAAGTGAATGCATAAAATCCTGAAAAAACAGGGAATACTTAAGTGTCTTCACCTTCTTCTCTAGATTTGCCTTTATTTTGTGCATCAGTTCAGTTCAGTTCAGTTGCTCAGTCATGTCCGACTCTTTGCGACGCCATGAATCACAGCACGCCAGGCCTCCTTGTCCATCACCAACTCCCAGAGTTTACTCAAACTCATGTCTATCAGTGATGCCATCCAGCCATCTCATCCTCTGTCGTCCCCTTCTCCTCCTGCCCCCAATCCCTCCCAGCATCAGGGTCTTTTCCAATGAGTCAACTCTTCACATCAGGTGGCCAAAGTACTGGAGTTTCAGCTTCAACATCAGTCCTTCCAAAGAACACCCAGGACTGATCTCCTTTAGAATGGACTGGTTGGATCTCCTTGCAGTACAAGGGATTCTCATGAGTCTTCTCCAATACCACAGTTCAAAAGCATCAATTCTTCTGTGCTCAGCTTTCTTTACAGTCCAACTCTCACATCCATACATGACCACTGGAAAAACCATAGCCTTGACTAGACAGACCTTTGTTGGCAAAGTAATGTCTCTGCTTTTGAATATGCTCTCTAGCTTGGTCATAACTTTGCTTCCAAGTAGTAAGCGTCTTTTAATTTCATGGCTGAAATCACCATCTACAGTGATTTTGGAGCCCCCCAAAATAAAGTCAGCCACTGTTTTCACTGTTTCTCCATCTATTTCCTATGAAGTGATGGGACCAGATGCCATGATCTTAGTTTTCTGAATGTTGAGCTTTAAGCCAACTTTTTTACTCTCCTCTTTCACTTTCATCAAGAGGCTTTTTAGTTCCTCTTCACTTTCTGCCATAATAGTGGTGTCATCTGCATATCTGAGGTTACTGACATGTCTCCTGGCAATCTTGATTCCAGCTTGTCCTTCCTCCAGTCTAGCGTTTCTCATGATGTACTCTGCATAGAAGTTAATTAAGCAGGGTGACAATATACAGCCTCGACGTACTCCTTTTCTCTGTTGTTCCATGGCCAGTTCTAACTGTTGCTTTCTGACCTGCATATAGCCTTCTCAAAAGGCAGGTCAGGTGGTCTGGTATTCCCATCTCTTTCAGAATTTTCCACAGTTTATTGTGATCCACACAGTCAAAGGCTTTGATATAGTCAATAAAGCAGAAATAGATGTTTTTCTGGAACTCTCTTGCTTTTTCCATGATCTAGCGGATGTTGGCAATTTGATCTCTGGTTCCTCTGCCTTTCCTAAAACCAGCTTGAACATCTGGAAGTTCGCGGTTCATGTATTGCTGAAGCCTGGCTTGCAGAATTTGAGCATTACTTTACTAGCGTGTGAGATGAGTGCAGTTGTGCAGTAGTTTGAGCATTTCTTTGGGATTGGAATGATAACTGACCTTTTCCAGTCCTGTGGCCATTGCTGAGTTTTCCAAATTTGCTGGCATATTGAGTGCAGCACTTTCACAGCATCATCTTTTAGGATTTGGAATAGCTCAACTAGAATTCCATCACCTCCACTAGCTTTGTTTGTAGTGATGCTTTCTAAGGCCCACTTGCCTTCACATTCCAGGATGTCTGGCTCTAGGTGAGTGATCACACCATCGTGATTATCTGGGTTGTGAAGATCTTTTTTGTACAGTTCTTCTGTGTATTCTTGCCACCTCTTCTTAATATCTTCTGCTTCTGTTAGGCCCATACCATTTTGTCCTTTATTGAGCCCATCTTTGCATGAAATGTTAGATATATTTTTTCCCATAAGCCAAAAAACAATAATAACAATGAAAAAACTATAGTTGTAAAAAATACACACACTGAATAGGATATCAAAGGACAAGCAAAAAGATTTTTCTGAAATCATTGAGAAAAGCATTCTCCTGGAAAATAAGATAAATGAAAGAACCATGTCAAAGTCAGCAGAAAACTTAGAAATAAAATGAATCCTCAGACTCTGGATGTCCAAAATTTTGGCTATGGTGGATGAGTAAGCTTAGGCAATGTTCACATGCCTAGCACAGCATCCAACCCTAGCTTGGCCCCTGTCTTTCACATCCTCTCTAGAAGTCAGAGTACTTTAGGGCAGGGCAGGTTCCATTTCCAATCAGTTTCCCCAGGAAATCCCTTGCAAGAGGGTCTAACCCAAAAAATGGGAAAAGAAAATGAAGGGAGAACATTTTAAGAAAGACCAAAGAGGGATTTCCCGGTGGTCCAGTGGTTAAGATTCTGCGCTTCCACTGCAAGGGGGTGCAGGTACCATCCCTGATCCCTGGTCAGGGAACTAAGCTCCCACATGCTGGGGAGATGGGAGGGATCAGGTAACAAAAGAGAAAATGAAAGAAGACAAACACTATAATATTTATATTGGTCCACAGAGCTGCAAGAAGGTACTTTGGAAATGATTTCTACTAGTCTCTCTGGGGCACCTTTAGGTCAACTGTAACACTTTAGAACAAACACAACACACAGCTACAGATGACTCAGAAAGAGGTTAGCCTAGGACCACCCCTCCGGGTCAACGGAGGGCAGGCGCCTGGAAGCTTGACAGAAGGAATTGGCACAGAAAAGGGGTTGAGCTGGTTTCAGAGGTTCAAATCAGACTTTAAGAAATGTAAGCAAATGGCACCTCTCCCAAAAAGAGAGAGAAAATAAGGTCAACCATTTAAAATGAGCCAGTTAGAAACCTCTGTTTATAAAAATTAAACTCAAAACATTATCACATGAATTCTTTTGGTGTAATTTTTTTTTAATTTAAAATGCAATGCCGCAACCAATTAAAGCATTTACTTTACAAAGTCCTCTAAAACAAAAACATATCGAAAGGGAAGAGAACCCCAGAGGAACAGGATGATACATGCTCACACTCAAGCTGTCACTTATTATGTAAGACCTGACTTTAAAAAAAATAAATAGGGTTTCCAAGACAGCTTCCATATTGTGTATTTATGCCTTCTGCCATTTCTAAAATGCATACCAATATTACAATCACAAATTTGACCCTTTTCTCTAATTTTCATAAGGTTCACTGTAGAATTACAAGAAATCAATGAAGCCCATCTCAGCTAACAATAGCATTACATTCATTAAATGCAAATGATCGTAGCTTAATTCATAATGGGATAATTTCTATTGTATCTGCTTCCCATAGAATTGCTATCAAAAATCATAAAAAACTACAGTTAGTTCATGTAGGTGAACTTGTTTTCCATTCTAAATTCAGTGTAAAACCAAGTAACATATATTTCTATCATCTTAGATATGTTAATGGATTTTTGTTTACTGCTGTAAAATCCTATCATTGATTTTCCATAAAAATATATGATTGCCTCTTTGTTTACCAAATATGTAATTTAAGGTAATCCTGAGAAAGTGAAGTCGCTCAGTCACGTCTGACTCTGTGCGACCCCGTGGACTGCCACCTACCAGGCTCCTCCGTCCATGGGATTTTCCAGGCAAGAGTACTGGAGTGGGGTGCCATTGCCTTCTCCGAAATCCTGAGAGGCCTTATATAAAATGTCCCTTATAAGAAAGTCTAAAGTGTTCCTTCCCCAAAATGCCCACCTCTTATAAAGACACAAGTCAGCTGAAGGAATTGGGCAGACAGGATGCCTACTATGAAATAACAATTTCGTTTTTATGTGTCAACTAAGAAATGCCTCACTTAAAAAAACTTTAATTCTATCTTGAGGAAGAACAAATGTTATCAGTCAATCACACACACAAAAAAAGTTCTTTAGGCAAACAGGCCACACTCATCCTGTGCTTCTTGCAAGCTTTCTGACCCTTTGCTGACTCTGTTGTTGGGTTAGGAAAACGATTCACATTTCTCTAGCAGTACAAACCGCCTTTTTTTTAGATTGTACATGTTGTTATAGAGTCTACTTAAGTAATTAAAACAAGAAAAAAATCCTTTACTTTGTTACAGAATAAACTGCAAATCAAACAACAGAGCTCAAAATGTCTTTACACTAAAATATATATCATCAAGCCTCTCAACCAGATTTATTATAAACATAACCGTTTATGAAGTAATCACAATCATGGTTGTTGATTACACACCCTAAAACATTTCATAAGAAAACATCTATTTCACCATATAAATAAATGTACTTTATTAAAAATGTTTTAGATGTCCTAAAATAGTGCATAGGCACTGTGATTCAAATGAGGAGGTTTTTAACACACATAGGGCTTCCCTGATTGCTCAGTTGGTAAAGAATCCTCCTGCAATGCAGGAGACCTGGTTGGATTCCTGGGTCAGGAAGATCCGCTGGAGAAAGGATAGGCTACCCACTCCAGTATTCTAGGGCTTCCCTCGAGGCTCAGCTGTTAAAGAATATGCCTGCAATGTGGGAGACTTGGGTTCAATCCCTGGGTTGGGAAGATCCCCTGGAGAAGGGAAACGTTACCCACTCCAGTATTCCGGCCCGGAGAATTCCATGGACTATATAGTCCATGGAGTCACAAAAAGTCAGACACGACTGAGCAACTTGCACTTTCACTTAACACATATAGGTGATAGAGAACTTTAATCAAAAGAAATATACCCTAAGAAAATTTCAGTTAATTTAGCATGTTCAGAAAAAGAGATGCTTAAGACAATCAAGCTTGTATTTGCCTGGATCTTACTCAGAGATCTATTTCGTTGTTACCTAATATCAAATATTTTTAAGAAATATAGCATTATTAATTAGAAAAAGCTATCTATTAAAAACAGGCATTTTTCTAAGACAAAAAAATCTTAAAGAAACTTAAGATCATTATTCCTAAGTCTCTCTTTTTTTTTAGTAGCACAGATGTAGAAGGTTTGAGCATCTGTCTTCAAATGTTATAAGCACAAACAAAACTTTGAAAAAATAGCTTTTTAACTTCAAAATGTTGATGCCAATTGAGTTAACTCAGCCTTATTCATTATTTTTGTCATCGAATACAAGGAAAATGTACCAATTCTTTCAAAAGCTATAGTAGCAATTGCATTATATACGTCATTAAAAATGCATTTTAGGAAATACTTGTTGAAGATAATTTATGAAATCCTGAGCTCATAAAAAAATATGACATAAGTTTTATGATAATTAGTTATAGCACAATAATTTCAGCTAATTTAATTTACTTACATTGCAAAAAAAAAGTTCTAAATTTAATTACAGCTCTATTACAGCTCTATCAATGCATAAGCCATGACTGAGAGTTAAAACAGAGACCAAAGAGTACATGGGGTGGGGAGACCAGTTATTCTGCTTTCTTGAACTGGAGAAGATTCCCCAAAAATAAAGCTAACCACTTTTTACATCCTGTAACCTTTTCTTCCACTACAGCCTGCTGAAACTTGCATTTAAAATTCACTCCCCTACATATCTAATAATCTATTACATGTATAAATCTAACTATCAACAAAGGGTCAAATTACACACAAAAAGAAGAGACGCAAAGAAAACCTAAGATGCACTACCTCGAAATAATCATATATTATATTATTTAGCTTACAATGACCCACTGCAGTGTTCTTGCCTGGAGAATCCCAGGGACGGGGAAGCCTGGTGGGCTGCCGTCTATGGGGTCGCACAGAGTCGGACACGACTGAAACGACTTAGCAGCAGCAGCAGCAGCAGCAACAGCTTAGCAATGACACTCCTTAAAAATCTCACCCTTAAGGAAATAAGAATCAGACAACAGGAGAGATTGCACTAATTCATATTTCTAACCATTTCTTTCAAAAGTATGGAATGCAAATCATAGAACATTTTGTAAATGCTCTATCCCCTAACCCCTCAGAAAAGGAGAAGAAAAGATAGTAGAGCTTTCATCTATGCAGAAGTAATAAACAAAGCTTTATTTCCATCTCAGTCATCTTGGCTAAAACAGTCTTGGTCATAAGATTTTATTCTCCCCACTTGAATGAGGCATCCTCTGCAAGCCTCTCTTTTTTAGATTTTTCTTTTCTTCTTTAAAAGAACTGGCACATACCCGAAGTGGAAAGTTTTCAAGGACCAGATCATAAACAAGCCTAGTCATTAAGCATGAGATACTGTGTACCAACATTACACAGCTAATACCCTAGCATCTGACAGTCTAAATTTTAAACAGCATGCACAGAAGATCAAGGATTCTTACTCTTGCTAAAACTGTCACCCCCCCCCAAAAAAATGAACACACATTCCAAAAACCACTATATTCTTTTAATTCTTGAAATACCAAGCTAAAAAAGAAAATCACCAGTGGATATTCTAGAAGGAGAGATTAAGGAGACTTGCTGTGTAATTCTGTCTATACCATTAACTTGCTTTGTGATTTCAGGCAAATCATTTGAATTTGCTGATCTTAACTCCAGCTATAAATGAAGCATCTTCAGAAAATGTACAGATCTATTTTAACTTTAAATTTGTATTATTTTATGGTTTTTCTTCATTCAATAGGCACGTGGGAGGTGGGTAGGGAGAGCGGGTAGAGACTTTCTGCATTCAAGTTGGTGCTATGTTAATGTTTTATTTTTTTTAGCATTGTGGGATGCTTAAGGCTTGCATTCATTCTTTCATCCAATTATTTGCTGATCATTTAACATGTACCAGGCACTGAACATACACCCGAGGACAAACATAACAAAATTCCGCCTTCCAAGAGCTCACATTTGAATGTGAGCTCACAGTTTTTTTTTTTTTAAATAAAATGTCTAAACTGTTTTGAATTTAAATATTTCAGAAATACAGATCACACTTTGTCTTCTTAGGAGTATTAATTAAGAATTCAATTACTGATGACTTGGAGCCATTCTTATGAACTATGTAGTCTATGCTCCTAAGGGCAATGTCCTCAGGAACAGTTGAATACTATTACTTTACTCAGTGGCTCCAAACCACAGACTGCTCCCATTTGAATTCTACTTGTATCTGCTTTATAAAGTTTTCCTATTTCTTCCAAACTTTCAAGCTGACGGTAATTCTCCCTTTTGATCTGTCAGCTCTCCAGCTTACTTCTAACTTGTTGCCACCATGGTCAGAAAAGCGACAGCCAAGTTAGCTAAACCCGTATTTAAAATACAAATGAGTAACTCTGAGCAAGGCAAAAGGAGCAACTTATTAGCATTCTAGTGCTTGGATTTTCAACATTCTGGCTCTATCTGTCTATTCAAGGGCTTTTTCCTGCTTCCTTCCTTTGGTCTAGCTCAGGGCATCTTACCAGATTAATGTCTGAAGTTTGTGGTACGCAGTGTGGATGACAAACCACACAAGTCTCTCATGAAGATTAAGAACCTCAAACCATATACAAATACATAGTCCAAGATAAGAAAAAGAAAATTCTTTTTTCAATTCTGCCTCATCTGAACAAATTCACATTGCGTATATTGAAAAAAAAAATATGGCAAAACTGTGTGCTTCTGCTCTAGAAACAACTGGAATCTTTGTGCTCTCTTGGATTTAAAGAAAAGTTTACAGATAAATGGGCCAAAAAAGAAGCTATCTGCCACTCCTAAAAAACTTCAAAATTCGTTGATGGAAACTGGTTTATGAAAAACACACCTAACATTGGTATGGGAAAAATAAAAACTGTACACTCTAAGAAAATAACGAAAGCAAAAGTTCAACAAATCCTCAGGACAGTGTCACTGAAGGAATCGCCCAACTAAGGAAGGTGAAAAGAGAGGTGTTCATTCCCACAACATGGATTTGACTGGGACTGACTGAATGTCTGCTACATCCTCAGCACTGCTCTAGGGGCTGGAAATTGTTCTTCTCCCGTGGATTGGGAGAAACCTATAAACAAATCTAAAAACTGAATATTTCGATAAGTGCTATGAAGAATATAATTAGGTCGGAGAGTGACTTGGGGATCTACATAATTTTTTTCAACTTCTTATTTTGTATTGGGGGATAGCCGATTAACAGTGCTGTGACAGTTTCAGGTGAACAGCAAAGGAAGAGACTCAGCCATATATATACATGTATCCATTCTCCCTTGAACTGCCCTCCTATCCAAGCTGCTATGTAACACTGAGAAGAGTTTCACATGCTATTCAATAGGTCCTTGTTGGTTATCCACTTAAAATATAGCAGTGTGTACACGTCCACTAACTTATCTTCAACAAGTATTTCCTAAAATGCATTTTTAATGACGTATATAATGCAATTGCTACTATAGCTTTTGAAAGAACTGGTACATTTTCCTTGTATTCGATGACAAAAATAATGAATAAGGCTGAGTTAACTCAATTGGCATCAACATTTTGAAGTTAAAAAGCTATTTTTTCCCTAACTATCCCTTTACCTCATCTTTCCCCCACAGCAACCATAAACGCATTCTCTAAGTC
Organism: Bos mutus; assembly: GCF_027580195.1. Lineage (NCBI taxonomy): Eukaryota > Metazoa > Chordata > Mammalia > Artiodactyla > Bovidae > Bos > Bos mutus. The sequence continues at coordinate 96,108,025 of NC_091618.1, read as the reverse complement.
TGTGAGTAGGTGGGATCTACTTTAGACAGAATGTCCCTGCAGGTTATTTGACACAAATATAATCGAAGAGGAGGAGCTACTGCATAGAGCCCTAAGAGAAGGGCCTTCCACACAGAGGGGACAGACATGCAAAGACACACAGGGTGTGTAAGCTTGGCCTCTCTTGGACACTGAAAGGCCACTGCGGGGGCAACGCAGTGAATGATCCGGGCAGTGGGTTCCAGATCAGGTCAGGGAGCCAGACAGAAGCCAAATCACATATGACTTCCTTCCAGCAAGGTGTTTCTTCTGACATGATAGAGACACAAAAATCAATGGAAGGTCCTAATTAATGCAATGATATGATGGAATTTATACAGACAGAGGAAGGAAAGAAGATGGATCCTAGCTACAGCATAGAGGATGCTCCCCAAGGAAATAAGAGTAACAGCAGTTGCTTTTTCTTGAGGACACCATTAGCCCTGTTCATAATAAGCAGGTTAAAGTACGAAAAAAGGATGTAATGGGGAGAGATGGGGGAAGAATTAATAAATCACATAAGAAAATAGTAAAAACTGTAAACCACAATCAAAAATAGGAAAACAAACACTTCAGTGATAATCTTGAATATAAATATCTATTAAACTCAACACACTTGTAAGACTGTTCCAGCCCATTCAGTCTAACAAGGTGGTAACAAAGAACAGGGTATCAACTGAGAGAGCTCTCAAATGTCAATAGCAGAAGTCTTTTTTATACTTCTCTTCCCCCTAGGGCTAGGGTATGTTGCAGGTGACTTTCCCCCTCACAACTCATTATATCTTGAACTGATTTTGAACTCATATTGGAAAAGAAGCCCAGGTCACATCTCAACACGCCAAGGAACTTAGAATATTCCCCACCAACTGCACAGCAGGGCGTTAAGGAGCTGTGTGAAACTTACTGACACACTGAGTATAGACGTAATAGACAAGAGAGACTGCATATGATTAATTATGGTTATTTATATTTATGGGTATGAATCTTGAAGATGCCTGGCCTCTCCCCATTTTATTTCATAATTTTCCCCCTGCTGGAAACTGAAGAGCAAAAGTCAATTGCCTGAGTGTCTGCATCATACTGGAAACTAAAGGGCCATGCATTTCAATTCCAGCTCAAGAAACACTCTGATTGAGCACATATAATTCACCAGACCCCAGTGGGCTAGGCTCGCACTGTTGTCAGTCAAAGCACACAACTGATGGAAATCAGCAGAGCACATTAGCAATTTATACTAAACAGCCTCTTCTCAACCGTAAGTTTTCAGATACTGTGAAGTGAAACCCCAAGTTAATCCAAAAAATTTAGCCCATAGTTTGAGCCTGTGATCTTAACCACGAGGCCGTCAGGACTTACAAAACTGACTTCCAAAATGGCATTTCGAATAGGTCTCCTGAAACTCCAGCCTCCCCAAACTCCAGCCTCCGACATCAACACAGCGACCTGCAGGCATGACCTCACCCACCGCACTTGCACCCATCTCCTTAGTCATTAGTTTGGCGGTGGCCAGAAGCATGGTTTGCTTCTCAGGCTGTCTCCCAAGGCTCTGCAGCATCACAGGACAGGCAGTCAGCAACCAGAGGCAGACCTCTACCCCGTGACAATATCAGCCTCAGCAAAGCCACCTGTCCTTTCAAAGTCCTCACATAAGAGATGGAGATCATCTGGACAGTTCCTTTTTCGAGGTATTGCTAGATCCCATAACCCTGGCCTTTTGCTCCCCAGAGCCTCCTGACATTTTTCCCATCTCAACTGGACCACAAGCATAGGTCACTCACTGGGTCCAAATGACTGCAATCCTCTTAACCCATTCAGACTTGAAAAGCAACATTTTTATGCTGGTAATAATTATAAAGGTCTAGAAATTAGTGGACAGTCTTAAATAAGTTACACATTCTAAAATTTCTTGACTGCTTAGGAATTCATTCTTTTTGGGTTAATTATACTCTACATAGAGATGGGGTACCAGGCAATAGCAAATTAATCATGAAGAGAACAAAAGTAGATAAAATAGTATCTGTGTGTTTCTGTTTTAAAGCATATGTGTGTACACACACACACACGCGCGAAGGCTAGAAAGACACACCCGAAAATGTTTAAAATCTCATCTTTGAATGGAAGGGCTGAAAGTCATTTTTATTATCTTCTTTATGTGTATTATTTTTTAACTTTCTAAAATGAGCATGTGTTATTCTCGTAATAAGAAAAAAGAACCAATCTAGTGTGTGAATATGCAAGTGAGAGAAAAGTGGAAAAAAAAATAAGGACTCTGAAGAGCACAGTGCAGACAGATAGCTGACATTTGACTAAATCCCCTACAATCTGACCACTTACTTGAGTGATTTTACTGTTACACAACTTTTCTCACCTCTAATGAACTAGACAGAGTAAAAGACCCACACAAAGAAAGGAAAAGGATAGTTTGCCTGTAGAATTGATTACAAATCTTGGAATAAGAACTAGAAAATATCACAGAATTATCTACTTCATTCTGAAGTACAGTCTCTACCCTACCTAGGATGAATGTGCCTCAAGCATTGGACACAATTAACTATTTAAGCCTGAATTAAACTACCCCTGAACTAGTTATGTATATATGGTTAATTTCATATTATATTGTCTCGGGGATTTAAAGTTTAACACAAAATCCGAAATCCCAACAACTAATCAAACTAGTGACTGCAAAGCTGATCGAACTTACTGGAATTTAGAGTTCCCCAGGCTTCAACTCCATAAACACAGAAATGCTTCAGCCAACAATACACTCAGGGGGCCCCTCCACTGTGCCAGCCCTGAAGGAAGCCCACAGGTACATGGAGAAAGGACAGACCATCCGAGATGAAGGCCAACACTCTCTCCCTGTGCCTGTCGTGTGATAATTCAGCGCTTATACACAGGAACACAGCCACTTCTCTAGGCACAGCTGGGATTGTTCTCATCACAAGGTGCTGTTCTTGGCAAATTCAGACACCACCACTGACCAGTCAACAGACCATTCCCTGTGGGAGGCAGGCAGTGTAGAGGTCATCAGAGACACCCCTGGACTGAATTCCAACTCAGTCACTTACTAGTGGTGTGACTGTGAGTTTCCATCCTCTCATACATAAAATCTCATCTAGTTCACAACTTATATTGAGGATTTGAGATAATGTAAATAAGGTGTACCCCTAGAGAAGGAAATGGAAACCCACTCCAGTATTCCTGCTTGGGAAATCCCACGGACAAAGGAGCCTGGCGGGCTACAGTCCACAGGGTTGCAGAGAGCCGGACACAACTGAGTGACTGAGCAGGCACACAAATAAGATATAAAAATATATCTGTGGCAACAGCTCCCATTGCTCATACATAACTACAGTGGGCTCCCACAGAATGGATACTGTGATTTGTGGAGTGTTCTATCAAAAATAAAAATCCAGTAAAGCCCCTCCTCTAATACAGACCTCACTCTAGGCCACAGGTTACTTGTCCCAGAAGTCACAGGGAGACAGCAGACTCTTCACTTTAAGTCAGACTCTGATCACACAGGATCAATTGTTCCTAGCCTGTCTCTAGTACCTCAATTAGTCAGCGGATTGGAAACAGTCCCCATGAGAGGCTTGATGTAAGGTTTGTGTCCTGAGTTAACCCAAGTCACTGTAACAACTTTGAGCCATAAGACTGTTGGGTTTTTTTTTGTTGTTTGTTTGTTTGTTTTTTGTCCTCTCTTCACAATATTTCCTGGTATTTATTTTTAGTTCAGATAGGGTGAGGAATGTATGCCAACCACTAGCCAGTAGTCTATTGTGTCCCCCAAACCACTTTTACCCATGTCCACACAATCCGCTCTGCTCCCCACAGATTCCTCCACCACCCCCAACCCATCCTCGCCCTCTCACTACCACTCCCAATCCACCGACAGCCAGGAGTGACTCACTCCTGTCACCTCATCTCACATTTGCTCTCCCCACCCTTCTCTGACCAGACTCTGATTGCTGATGTCATTCTTTATTAGGTATAATTAATCAGTTCATCCATGTAGGATCAAGGAAACCAAGGTCTGAAGAGACCTAAAAGGAAATGAGCATGTTAACACCAAGTCCACACACCAATCCTGCAACTGTAAGTAGGACTTGCAAGCTGCCCACTCAAGCATACCTAACCAACACCAGAAACCCACATTTGTTTGATGTTTGTATTCCCTTGGGGGTATAACTGGAAAAGTTAATGATTACAACTCAACATAAAACAATGACAATGGTGAACAAAATAAACAAAAGTCACTTGGTAAAAAAAAAAGAACACAGGTCTAAGTCTGCCTCCCATACTAACTAACTACCTGGGTAACCAGGTAGTTTCTTCTGCATCCTCTACCTCATCAAAAAATTTGCCTCCACTAGTAAAGAAAAAGAATGTGTACAAAATATAATTTATGTTTCATAACAGAAAGGCAATATGAAAACTTAAACATGTACTTGATTTTCATTTATTCAACATATTCATCCAGCACCTACGGTGTTAGACTGTGAGTAAACAAAGATGAATAGTTTCTGTTTTTAAGGAACTTATTACTTTGAGAAGAGGATTCTAAAACAAACGAGTGATCCAAGTAAAATTTGGAGTAGGGGCTAGGGGAGTAATTACATATGGGGTTAAGAGGAGGTAGGAAACATCATCAGGGCAGATTTGTAGAGAAAGCAATAATCAACTCGAATGTTGAAGGTTCAGCAGATCCAAGGGAATGTGAGGGAAGTCATGACTGTATGAATGAGTACTGCATTTTCAAGAACAAGGAGGCGTGAAACGTATGCCTAGAGAACAGGCTGGTATACAACGGTCATAAGTGAGGCAGTGAGGAGACTGAACAGGCAGGCAAGGAGATGTTACCTACAATTGCACAGGACTTTGCTCTTTGTCCAGTAAACAATATATCACCAGTGAAGGCTTTTAGGCATATTCTTGGCTGCATACTGTGTTGCAAGGACTGCGCTGGTTAGTTGATGCACATTATGTTAATCCTCACAATATTCCTAATAGGCAGGATAGAATCACATTTAAATTTAAAAGCCCATCCTCCCATTCCCAGAAGCAGTGCTAGGAGATAAACTAAAAGGACATGCATCTGGGAGAAGGGAAATCAAGAGACTGATTGTAAACACCCTGACACAGACTTCTACAGGTCTGTACTAAGCCAGTGACAACAGAGCAGAGAGCAGAGTCTAAATACTCTGGACTATGACGGTGGTCCCCAGAAGCAGCACTCCTTAGCTTCTGCCAAATAGGAGAAAGTATCTTCCCCAGGGGTTGCACCATCATTCTGGCTGAGAACAGGCCCTCAGAGCACCTGATGCTTCTGGCCACTTAAGAGCAGCCCCCTAGGAGGGTTTTATACTCCAACTGGCCACCAAGCCAACAGGAGATGCCCTAGGGCTACAGACATTCCAAGGAGGCTTTTGTTCACCCTTGGCCACCACTTCAACAGGAGCTGCCAGAGGTCTGCACCAGGAGCTGCCAGAGGTCTGCACCAAGCTTCTTCTAGGACACCACTGGCACTGATCCCAGCATGTTCTTTAATCCCCTTTACCTCAGTCATCACCAGAAGCCCAATCTGCCCCATCTCTCACCTCCTCAGCGCCCCCTCCTTCCCAGTTAAGCCCTCTAGAACTCAAAACTATCCTTTTCTTCTCCAGATGTTCCTTTTGCCAGGTAATATCCTGAAAACATGGAGAAAGCAAGATTTAATCTGAATTTTGAAGGCTGAAGCCTACTAACGCTGCTTTCACAGCATCCCTCAAGGGGAGATTATTTATACTCACATATTTAAGTCTACTGTTCAGCCAGTATAAACAGGGATGGCTGTACTGCTGCTAAAATACCAAAACACCCCTGAACCAGGTGATAACTAGCCCCTTTCCTGGGAACTTCCTTTGATTAAGTGACTAAAAAGTTAATGTCCAGGTTCACAGAAGGCTCCCAGGACTCCTGCCCAGGCTAAAGATCTGTACCTGCAGTACCCATTCCATTTTAGTTGTAAATACTTTAAGTTAGACTCCTGCTTCCATTCTGCAAATCTCCCAGCCAGAAGATCTAGTGTCTCCCCATTTATCTTCCAATTTCTCCTCAATCCTCTCTCAAATCCTCTCTCGATTCTCTCTTACCTGTTTTGAAGTTCATGTCATTAGACTTACCACCCTTCATCCCTCCTTGCTGCCATCTACCCATCTACTGCTGTTTCTTTTCATTCGCTGATTACGTAAGCACCTGGCTCTTTCCCCTCCCAAGCTCCTGTCTTCATGTCTTCTGTCTCCCATATATACAAGGAGGTCCCAGTTCCTAAAGCTCTTCACCTCTGAGAGTGTTCTCTTTTACCTTGCCTCAGCCACCTGCTCTCATTGTCATAACCTTTCATTTTAGCATCATTATTACTTGCACCAGCTCTGAGACTTCAGCTTCCAGCATCTTACATGTGAACACCTCTTTTTCCAGCTTATCTACTCTGGTATTTCCATTCCAACATCTTCTTGGCATTACCTGGTTTTCCAATCCATTGGCAATTTCCACTACAAAGTTACATACTCTCTTCCTTTTCTGTCCAGCTTATGGTCAAGGTCCATCATTGTACACTTTCCCTTGAAAGTACCCTTAACTCCCTTGCTCCTCTCTTTCTGCTTCTAACTTACCAGGCAAATCCTCAAGTTGATTAAGCCCAACTATCTGCCTGCTCCACACCTCTACCCAAACAGCTAAAGAAACTGCCTGGAGAAAAAAAACTTCATCTACAACTAGCTCAGTTACATTTGTGGCTACAGGTCTCTAATGGGCAATACATATTGACCAGCAATCCTATTATTTCATTTCCTAGGATGTTTCAAAATAGCCATTTCACATCAGCTCTTTTCCCACCACATCCTCATCACACATCATTGGGAAAGTGGAGCCCATGAGGTAAGAACTTCATCTTCCCACCACTCAAACAGACCTCTCAGCCTCTCTATGCATTCTCTCTGCAGAGCTTCCTTCCTTTTTCATCCTTTCCTGAATGAAATGTCCCTGATCCTAGTGAAAACCAATCTCTTCACTTGTCCCTAAATCTCCCTTCCTGTCTCTTCAAGAATTATACTCCAGCAGGTATCCACTGCCTGCCTTCATTAGTATCACTCTCGCCTGCCTTCATTAGTTTTTCCTCTCTAGTTAATCATTCTATTAATATCATTGCCTCTCTACTTAAACTCATCCTATTACTCTCTGGTTCTAAGAAGCCCTGCCTTAGTCAGTAACTCCTTCCAGGAACTTTTCCATTGCTCTGCTTTTCTTCATGACACAATTACTTGAAAGAGTTGTCTCTATGCACTGTCTCTACTTTCACAACTCAATCCTATAAACTTTTGAAAAACATTTTAACCACTCCTTTTAAAAACACTTTGAACTTTTTTTTTTGCTTTGGGACTTCCCTGTGGCACCAGACTCAGTAGTTGCGGGACATGGGCTTAGTCACCCCGCTGCATGTGGGATCTTAGTTCCCCAACCAGGGATGGAACTCACGTCCCCTGCATTGGGAGGTGGATTTTAACCTCTGTACCACCAGCAATGTCCTTAAGTTTAAGGATACCACACTCTCCTGGTTTCCCTCATATCCACTGGCAACTCCTTCTCTTTCACATAATACAGTATTCCAATGGCCCTATTCTCTACCTGCACACTCTTCACAGGTAATTCCATCCAGCATCAAATACAGCCTATACGTAAATAACTTTTTGCTCCTCATCTTCAGCCAAAACCCCTCCTACTACTACTACTAAGTCGCTTCAGTCGCGTCCAACTCTGTGTGACCTCACAGATGGCAGCCCACCAGGCTCCGCTGTCCCTGGGATTCTCCAGGCAAACACACTGGAGTGGGTTGCCATTTCCTTCTCCAATTCATGAAAGTGAAAAGTGAAAGTGAAGTCGCTCAGTCGTGTCCGACTCTTCGAGACCCCAAGGGCTGCAGCCCACCAGGCTCCTCTGTCCATGGGATTTTCCAGGCAAGAGTACTGGAGTGGGGTGCCACTGCCTTCTCCAAACCCCTCCTAGAATCTCCAGATTCCATTTATCTGATTGTCTAACTGACATCTCCAGAGGAATGTCTAAGAAACATCTCAAATTTAACACAGCCAAAACAGAACATCTTACCGCTTCCTTCAAGTACACAAATTGCTTCTCTCCCAAATCTCCCCTTCTTGGTTTTATGGTCCAATAGCTCAGTTTAAAAATGTAAGCTTTTGTCTTGATTCCCGTTTCCTCTCTCCAGATAATTAATCTGTCAGAAAGTTCAGTCAACTAACTCAACTGCAAAGACAAGTCCTAAATCCATGCACTTCTTTCCATCTTTAACACATGCTTGTCTATACAACTGTAATCCCTTAGTTAGGCTACTAAAATAGTCTCTTAATTAGAGTACCGCTTCTAATCTTCCCTCTCCCACCTACCACAATCCAATCCACTTTGTGCACCCAGGTCAGTCTTGGATAGCACCCATGCTCAGTGGGAACAGTAACACCTACAAGAGACAAAGTTGGTTCTTGGGGGATGAGGGGAGGCAAAGAAAAGTCTTACATGAGTGTTGTCCTCCAAAGCTCAACTTTGACCAACAAAATCTTATTTTTTAATATTTAAGGAATATACCCTTGCTGGAGAAGGAATTGGCAACCCACTCCAGTACTCTTGACTCTTGCCTGGAGAATTCCGCAGACAGAGGAGCCTGGTGGGTTGCTGTCTATGGGGTTGCACAGAGTCGGACACTACTGAAGCGACTTTGCGGCAGCAGCAGCAGCAGCAGCAGCAGAGAAAAATTAATTTAAAATTTTAATTAATTAACTTCAACTTAATTTTGCTTCTTGGAATGATATAATGGAAAAAAAAAAGTTGAGAGACACTGTTTTATAGCAAAACCATATTTCATTTACCAGTACATAATCCTCCAATGGGTTGTACAACCTTAGAACGAAATCTAAATATTTTATCTCGGCTTGTACAGCTCTATAAGATCTGACCCTTGCCTACTTTTTAAAGCTTCTCTTGGACACTATGGTAGGTTGAATTTGTTGTTGTTTAGTTGCTAAGTCATGTCCAACTCTCTTGTGACTCCATGGACCGTAGCCCACCAGGCTCCTCTGTCCATGGGATTTCCCAGGCAAGAATACTGGAGTGGGTTGCCATCTTCTTCTCCATGGGATCTTCCCAACCCAGGAATTGAACCTGCTTCTCCTGCATTGGCAGGGGAGCCACCAGAGAAGGCCCTATTGGCATGGAAAGGATGTCACATCCTAAATCCTGGTACCGATGAGTTATCTTACATAACAACAACAACAACAAAAAGACTATGCAAATGTGATTAAATAAAGGCTCTTAAGTGGGGAGATTATCCTGAATTATCAGAGTGGGCCCCAAATGCAATCCCATATATCCTTATAAGAGGGAAGCCGAGGGAGATTTGAAAGGCAGTATGACCACAGAGGTGAAGACAATGCTGGGAGCCACGAGCAGCTGAAAGAAGCAATGAACAGCTTCTCCCTTAGCACCTCAGAAGGGAGCATAGTAACTGGACTTCTGGCCTCCTGAACTATGACAGCACACATTTCTCTTGTTTTAAGCCACCAAGTTTGTGGTAATATGTTTAACAGCCACAGGAAACTAATACATATACTAATATGTATTAGTATATGTAACTAATAATAAACTAATACCTCTCCCTCTCACTAAGTTTTGGCTATATTTACCTTCTCCTGCCCATCAGATTCATCAAGAATACAATTAGGGTTTTGGCACCGGCTGTCTCCTCTGCCTGGAATGCTTAGCTCATCTCTATACAAGTCAGCTTCTGCTCACTCAGGGCCGGGCTCAAATGTCAGCTCCTCAGAGGCCTTCCCAAACCATCCAAATTCAAAATAATAATATAGCTTCCATCAGTTCATATGTCTCATCTTTATTTAATCATTATTATTTCTTTCCTCTACCCGCTAGAATGTTGTTGGGGCTCAGGACAGGCCATCCCCAGAACATATAAAATGGCATATCGATTATTTTGGATTCAAGTTACTTAAGAAATGGTGAATGCAAGAGGGACAGTCTAACTCTCCCTTTTGTCTCTCTAAAAAATAAATAAATAAATCTCATGAGGGATTTATTTCTTGCTTTCAGGAAAGGTACACTCCTTACATCTAGAGGGAGGACACCCTTTTGGACAGAGATAGGAATTTGGGCAGAAATTCCTATGTGAATAAACCTTGTTACTTCTTTAGTACTACCTCAGGCCCAAACGTTTAGGTTCCTGACTAATGGAGCATCAAAACCTAAATTTTTTGCCCTGCTGATTTCTCACAAATGTATTGTTTCTTTGTCTAAAAAGTATAAAAGCTGCCTGCTTTGGCCACTTCTTAGGTCCCATTTCAATGAGACCTCTGTATGCACAAATTAAAATTTATCTCCTGTTAATATCTTATGTCAATTTTATTATTAGTCCAGCCACAAGAACTCTAGAGATGCAAACTCTACCAGAGAAGAGACTGTATCTGTTTTGTATACCAGTATACTTTTAATTTGTAGAAAAATGCCTGGCACATGGTAGGTGACTGATAACGAATGAGTTAGTGATATAGATGGGAGAAAGGATAGTGGCGCTCTTCAATGAGAGGATAAATAGCATGAGAGAAGAGTGGTGAAGAGGAATTATCAATCTTGTCTGGACTGTGGGACATCCAAGTGAAATCTCTATAGTCTGAACCCAGGGAAGAGGTCTGGTTGGGGATGCTGACTTGAAATGATCGAAAGCAAATATACAGATGTACTCGATAGTACAGAGAAAATCTACAATAAGAAGACAGTGAACTAAGAACAGACCCTGGGAACTACAACATATCAAGCAGAAGGACCTGCAAAGAGACCCATAAGGACTAGTCCAAACAGAGAACCAAGTGTCATGGTAGCCTAGTGAAAGTTCTGTTTCACAAAAGAGGAAATCAGCAGAATCACAAATGTTTCAAACAATAAGATCCATGTATTTGCCAGTCAGGAAGACAACAGTAATTGTAAAAAGAACAGATTCCTCTGAGGTACAGCCAAATTTTCAATGGTTGTGGGGTGGATGGAAAATAAGGATATAGAAAAACAACATAAAACACTTTCAGGAAGCGTAGCTTGAAAGGAGAGAAAGAGCACAAGCAAGAGAGGAGGGCAGATCAGAGGAACGAATAAGTTGGGATTTTGGTCTTTTTACTACTGTGATGGGAGAATCCTGAACATTCTTGTAAATATTTAGAATGCAGGTAAGGGACTTCCCTGGAGGTCCAGTGGTCAAGACACTGTGCTGCCAGTGCAGAGACCATGGGTTCAATCCCTGGTCAGGGAACTAAGATCCCGCATGCTCCTCGGCATGGCCAAAATTAGAAAAAATAACAATAATAATAACAATACAAAATAAAATAAAAGGCAAGTGAACACAGAGAAATTTCACAGAGTAAGCTAGCTGAAGAAATGGGGGATCCAGAACATTGGGGAAAGCATAAACTCTGGAAAACTCTAAGTTGGTTGTTAATGATAGAATTAATGGATTCAGATATAGGGAAGATGTGGAAAGGAGGACAAAATTTTAAGAGTGGATGTGATATCTCTGCATTCTCAGTATAACAGGAGGCAAGGACACTGTAATGGAGACAGCTAACTTTTTACCAAAAAAAAATCTTTTTACCACAGTCTCTTCCTCTCCCAGCCAGACTACACTTGCCAGTCTCTTTCGTTCATAAGTGTGACTGTGCACCTAATTTCTGGCTGATGCTACGTGAGTGGAACTGTTATCTTCATTTCAAGACTAACTATTTAGAGAGTGAATAGGCTTCTTCTCTTTTAGAGAAGCTGAAGACAGTTGAAAACACAGCCCTAAGGGACAGCAGAATCACAAAATGAAAGGGTCCAGGGTGCCTGAGTCACCAATTAGAGGAAAGTCATCCACCAACCAAGAACATGACATGATTGAGAAATAAACGTCTGCTGTGTCTGTGCTTTTATCTATTTTCAGATCTGTCAGAACGGTTTAGTCTGTTCTAACCACTAACGATCATCTTCTGGTAAGGAAATCCACAGTGGGGTAAGAGGCTTAAAGAAAATAGAAAATATGGGAAGTTTGGGAAAATTATGGGGGAAAACCATAAAAGGAGCTGTCTAGAAACAGGTAAAGATAAGAGAACTGCCCTGTGGCTAAAACTGGAGAACATAAATTTGTGGGTGCCTCCAGTTTGCACGACTGTGTTCATTTTCCTAAGAGCATTTTACAAGCCCAGGCATACAAGCAGAAAAAGCAGACTGATATCAAGTTGCAGGTTGTTTCCACAGCCATTAAGACTAAAAAGTATTTTAATAATGTCCCTGATGCTGGGAAGGACTGAGCACAGGAGGAGAAGGGGACAACAGAGGATGCAATGCTTGGATGGCATCACCAATTCAATGGACACAAGTCTGAACAAACTCCAGGAGATAGTGAAGGATAGGGGAAGCCTGGTGTGCTGTGGTCCATGGGGTCGCAAAGAGTCAGACACAACTTAGGAACTGAACAACAACATCACGGTTCCCAGAAGACAAGTCAAAAGGAATATTGTCTCAGGAAGACATACTGTGCTATGCATTCAATGTCTGAACAAGTTTAGCATCACTGGCGGAAACTGTTGAACCACAACATCAACTATTAGGAAGTACAAAAGGCAAAGTTCAATGAGTCGAGGAGGGGAATCCAAGGTAGCAAAAAAGCAGGAAATATATTACAGAAATGTAAGTGGGACTATCTCGAATCTATTATTTTCTTTACACAGTTTTCAAGGGAGTTTCTGTCCGATCAGAACTTGGCTGTGGCTTTGAGTGAGTCACTTAGGTTCTTTGGAACTCAGTTTCCTCATTGATGTAACAGAGTTCACTGCTGATGTATTAAATAATGTGTGCAAAGTGCTTAGCCTAGGGCCTAGAAAAGGGTGGTTGCTCCAAATGATACTTAACATTACCATTACTATTTATTATCAGTAATAAAAAGACAGGGTTGGGTTAGATCTTTAACCCTCTTCCTATGTTAAAATTCTGTGAATCTATATTTTTTTAGATAAATATCACAGTTCCTTGGATAGAGGAAAGACTAAGACAATGAAAGAGCGAAGTGAAAAGATATCTATTTTAACAGATCCTATGCGCACAAGCCAGGAGGGAGATACAGGGAATGTAGTATCCTCCCACTATGAATGCTACATCTGAAAAGGCTGAAAGGACATTCCAAACTCCGGGAAGTAAGATGAACAGTTAAACCAGGTCCAGTGGAGAACAGAGCCCATGTGTTCTCCCCTTGGAAGACATGACAAGAGAAATAAAAATACCTCTCTCTTTTATGGTTTTAAATTCATATAGTTCTATCACCTTATTTTACAGAGGAAGATACTGACAGGAGCAGAGAACAACCAAAGCCACAGGTAGGTGGCTATAATATGACTTCAGGGATGCAGAGAACTAAACATCACCGCTCAAAACTCCTTCTACCTATCCTACATAAATGGTTTCAAAGTTTTGTTCCCTTAGAATCCAGAGACTTTGGAAATAGTGACAAGCAAATTTTTATCAATCGGCTTCCCTGGTAAAGTGGTAAAGAACCCGCCTGCCAATATAGAAGATGCAGGTTCGATCCCTGAGTTGGGAAGATCCCCTGGAGAAGGGAATGGCAACCCACTCCAGAATTCTCCCCTGGAGAATTCCCATGGACAGAGGAGCTTGGTAGGCTACAGTCCATGGGGTCACAAAGTCGGACATGACTTAGCAACTAGAAACAACAATTTTATCAATCTTCTTGTTATAAATTAAATTTCTGGACTCTTTCTTAAAAGAGACTGGATTAGTTGGGCAGGTGGAGAAGAAGGGAGAAGTTAGTGAAGAGAAAGGAGTCCTAAGGGCTCTGACAAAGGTGACTCTTCAGTGGTTAGTATATGACCTTCCCATTTGCAGATTCCTCCACTGATGTTCTTCACAGATTGCTTTTATAACTTTGGTTCAAAACTTTGGTTCAGCAATTTCCCTTTCCTGCTCCTAAAACTAAAATCCTTTAGATACAAAAACTGCCAAAATGTGTAAAGAGGATGCCTGAGAAAAAGCTAAAGATTCCATTAAACTCATTAGCTGAAATGTATCTGCCTGTGTGTCACCTGCTGTCCAATCACACCCCACTCATATCTATCACTTACTCTTGGTAATTAAGGGATGAGTGAATTACGAGTCAATCACTAATTCAACAACTATTTACTAGGTGTCCCCCAGTAAAGGTGTCCCATTTCCAAATACACGCAGGGACTTGGGTTGGGCACGTGAGGGCTATAAAATTGTGTAGGATCCAGCCCTTGCTCTGCAAGACCTTCTGCATGAAAGGAAGTGATGCATGTTTTCAAATAATCACCATACACAGGAGTAAAGGAGACATTTAAGAGTGGCATTAAAAGAGTAGTTGAAGGGGTTAGGACATGTACAAAGCACTTCTGGCTGGGGCAGGGAAGGAAAGCGTCACAAACTGGTAGCCTTTGGTTAGAACATTCAAGAACTGCTAGGATTTCAAATAGGTGAAGTGGAAGGAAGAGCAATAGCATTAGGGGCAGTACTAAGATTAAAACACATCTAGGGAATTCCGCATTGTTTCACAGAGAAGAGAGGAGAACTTTAATAATGGGGCAAGACTGGAAAGGGCCATGAATTCAAAGACAAATATTTAGAATTGAATGCAATAGAGCAAAGTGACCCACGGAAGTGTGGAGCAAGCAGTGACATGATCAAAGCAGTTTGGTTATTATCAGAGTGACACAAAACTTCCTTTCTTTCTTCAGTAGAAACAAAAGGAAAATAACTTTTGAGAACCTAGTACTCTGAGCCACACTGTTTTTATCACTTTCCAAATACATTTAGAAGTTTATTGTGTTTTATTGAAACGCATAAAATCCTAATGAAAAATTTCCTAAAATGTTTACCTTGAACATCAACTTCTGTTCCTATTGTGAATAACCAACCAGACTTAGCCATCACTGGTGCATATAAGGCAAAGTGATACTGCTTTCTAAGCATGTGTCACCCACACTCATACCCATAGGCCATGTCATTTGACAGTAGTAGCTTCCAGAAATCTCATTTTCAGAAACAGTTTATCTGTTATAATTCATGGGGTTTGAAGCATATAGGTGGATAATCAAATATGGAATTCCACAGAAGACATATCACTATTTAAAGAATATGAGGCTAGAAACATCTAAATGAAACAGTTGTTGCTCATCCATTAATAGTCTGACTGTTACAGAATAAAGTACATTAGTAATCACTTCATTTTGTCAGAAAAAAGTAAAAGATAGCCCCAAGTAATTAAGTTTTGTTAACATATTTTGCCATAATAAATTTTTACTTAGGAGAACAACAATTTAATTAATTTTTCCCAGTAATTTTAGCAAACTAACAGAACCAGAACTTGATCTAATTAAAATCAGAAACCATGTTTTGTCTGTTGCATGAATCAGAAATCTTATTTTGAAAGAATCAACATAAAATTTTCAACTGAAAAATGGAAAACAAGAATACAGAAATGAGGTAGGAAGAAATATTTAACCCAAAGAACTAGTAAGAACTGCCAGCAAAAGAGGAAAATTTTGGAAAACAAGAAAAAAGAAACACATTCATGTCAGGACACAAAATTAGAGTTCTGGACAAACTCTGACCACAATCATCTTTAGGTATTCAAACCATCTGCTCCTCATTCTTCCTTTTCCTAAAATGCTCCTGAGACCAATATCTGGTCAGGTAATACAGGAAGAGGTCTGAAGTTATTAGAGATTTCCTGGCTTTTAGCCATACTGGCCTTTGCCTCTCTCACTTGGAATTGAATCTGATCATCTCTCCCTCCTACATTTCTTTCTCCCATCATGTCAACAACTATAAAACAAGGAAATACACAACATGCCATTTATTACATTCTGCTTTCTCTATAAAACAACTTCCAAGTTTCCTTCTTAACTCTAGGTGATGAGCCCTGATGGAACTTCTGAGTATTTTAAAGAGTATCTAAACCCACTTTCATTACACCATCTTAGTTCCATTCCATCCCTCCTTATTTCCCAAAATAACAATCTAAAATCAGCCAGTGTGGGAGTCCCAAACTTAATGACTAATAATTTTCCCAAAAACTTCAGATGAAAATGATATCCTATTGTACACAACTGAATAGAGTAACAGAAAGGCCATTTGACATTTTTTTTTTTTTTTTTAAGCAAGCATGTTAGAAGTGGCAAGAATGAAGACTTCTAATTTTTAACTTGAATCCTGGGCTTTAAAACTTCAGAGACACGGTGAAAAGTATCATGTAGTTCACATACAGAATGTAGGTTTCCATATGCTTTTCCATAGAAAGTTTATTTTTGAAAGCATATATTGTGCTGGTTTTTTAATACACTGAAGTACAAAATAGCAAACATTCTTAAAACAAAGATGATCTGCTGTAACCTTCAAGAAACTCTAAGTCTCTTTGTTGCTGAAGTGACATTCTCTTCACCACAAAACGGTCTCCAACTACTTGAGCCCATGTCAACCTCTCCCTCCATAACCGCAACAGTTACAGCCAACATTCTACCATGGGGTATGGACTAGGCAAGATCTTATGTTGGTCTCTAACTGTTCGGCGTTTGTATGTTTTACCTTGTTGAATGAGTTCTCACCTTCTCAAAATCAGGATGACCATACTTTTTCTTTACCTAGGACTTGTAATGCTACACAAAGCTACAGAAAATTTCATTTAAGAAGTCAAGCTTTACAGATATTCAATTTCTAATGCTCTTACTAAAATGCTATTTATGCACTTAGGACAACCTAGTGAGTCTGGCTGTTGACAAGAAGAAAGAATAAAGTTTTGGAAAACCTGAGCTGAAATTTTATCACATTAAAAATATAAAGAGGAGAAATTAGATAATAATCTGGAAACTGCTTCCCTTTTGTCATAACCATAGCTGCCATTAACCTCCCCTTCCCCCCACCTCTATCAGACACACCAAATTTATGTGGGAAAAGCCTAGATAATTCATTCACAACATTTAAGAGCTAAATTATCCAACTAACTGTATTTTTTACCCAAGTGATCCTCTTTTGAATATAAAAAAGTAAAA
Organism: Bos mutus; assembly: GCF_027580195.1. NCBI lineage: Eukaryota > Metazoa > Chordata > Mammalia > Artiodactyla > Bovidae > Bos > Bos mutus. Next base: position 96,090,848 of record NC_091618.1, on the reverse strand, counting down.
TATGTAAGAAAGAAGAAAGCAGTATTTTGAAGTCTACTAACTAACAGGAATATCAGCAGTGATTTTACCTGTATGATATCACATATTTCTACATTTTGTCAGCGAGACAACTGAGGCTCAGTGAAGTTGAATAGTTTACCTAAGGCCAAAATGTCTGGGGTTTTTCTCCCCTACTATATCCAGCTAGAGTTTGTCCCACAGTTCAATCATTCAATGAGAAAATATTTATTGAGCCTTTATCATAAGCTAGTCATCACTCTAGGTATTAGAAATACAAAGGTGTGTGAGACAGACCAAGCCCTCTCATAGAACTTACATTCTAGTGATGAAAGCGGAAAACTTATACCCAAACAGGATAATCTGAGAATTATAATTGTTGATCTTTCTTATGTACAATAATAGTCAAATATTCTAAATACTTACAGGATTAAATAGTTACAAAAACAAAGCGGGGGGGGGGGGACACTGACCACTGGTAATACTGTGGCCCGCTCGTCAATTACTGAGCTAAACCACTGCATCTTTTAATAAATCAGGAGAGAGAAGGAAGCAGAGTATTTAAACTGCTCACAATGTCCTTTGAAAATAAAGTGACTCTGTGAGATATAAGAATGGGCAGCTCCAACAGTGCTGGTTCTCAAACCCCAAATTCCATCTTTATCCATTATTACTAAGGTACGGATGCATTATTTGAAGAGTTGATTTGGAAATATCAAGGGAGTGCTGTAATTTGACATAATCCCCCTATGAGAAACACAGGAGGGTTTCGACATCCTCATCATAAGACTCCCCATCACTATACATGATACCCCTTGAGCAATGACATCCAGCACTCAGTCCCAGTCCGTGGCCAGCAAGAACTGTGGCACTCATACACTATGGAATGGTCAGCAGTTCTCAGGAAGTGCCCAGCCCCAATGTGGTGGTTCCCCTTACCCTCCACCCTTCAAAACGAACTTCACTTCTATTAAATTTGGGAACATATGCAAAATTCTAAGTTTTGTTTTTAGCAATGAGAACTCAGTGGAACTCTCCCATCACCCACCTATTCATACAAGGATAAAAGTCGACCAAATTACTATTCCTATAGCTGCCCCTACCCCCTCCCATGATATTTATAGTGTTGTATAATGTGGATTGACCCCTGTCACTAAGATATAGTGAGAATTTGCGTTTGTAAATTACTTCGGAACTCCTGAGGACAGTTCCTGGAGCGAAGGCTCCTTTTCAGAAGGTGGAAGTCAGTCTAGAGACCAAGAGCTAAGATCAGCACTTCATTCACAGGGCTATACCTTCCTGCCAAAGCACCCTGCAAATCTATTTTTACTCGCAAGTTACTACGTGGGGAGTGGGGGCTGTTTCAAGTTCATCAGTGTAAACCTGTTTCCTCCGAGAACTGTCACACACCAGCAGCTAAGATCTCAAAGTAGCCTCAGTTCCCTTCTAGAATCTCTACCTCTCTTGCTTGAGAGAGGAGCAATGGATCTTTTTATCAGACGAGCGGCATCCACAAACTAAAAGTTTGCAGCAAACTTTCAATAAGATACCAACCCTCACCCAAAAGTCCTACCACTTGCCACCCTCCAAAATGTATATAGGTAAACCCCATAGGAACGAGCCCACGTTCTGTCGGTAGGGGAAAATTTTAAATCTTTCCCCAGATTCCGCCACCCACCCCAACACCGACTCCATCGGGTCAGAGAGGGACCACTCCCCGCTATAACCGGGGGCGGGGGTGGGAGTCGGGGGGGGTCTCCCAGGAAGCACACACCTGAGATTGATCCTCTCGCACGAGGAAAGAGAGGGCAGGAGCAAGGGTTCCTCCGGCCGGGGCGGAGTCTCTGCCTCCCCCGAATCAGAGTCTCGGCCCAGGTACTCGCGGCGAGGCGCGCCGGGATGTCACCCCCGGCCAGGCAGGCCGAGTGTAACCCGACGCGCCCAGCGCCGCCGCGCCCCCGCCTCCCGAGCAACTTGCTCCTCCCGCTCCCCGCCCCGAGGGCCGCCCCGGCGCCTCGGCCGCCACATCCAGCGGTAGACCTCACTCTGGCCCAGCAGGGAAATACGGAAGTGGAGGCGGGGGACCCTGCCGTGAAAGAGATGGGGTGGGGGGGAGGGGTACCGGGGGTGGGGAGCGGGGAAGCGTTGCGAACCAGCAGGCAGAGAACGATCAAGGTCTCCGCCTCCCAGTGAACGTGACTAGACGGGGACTCGGGGGACGCAGGGCCAGCCAGATAGGGCCGCGGCGCTGCGGATCCCTGGCCCTGGCCCCAAGCTGCGGGTTCTACCCTACGTCCTCGCCTGGCCACACTCCAGACCTTCGGGCCAACCTCGGCTGGGCTAGGCCCGGAGAAGACGGTGGAGGTGTCCGATTTCCTCTGCCCTCCCCCTTGCGGGTCGCTCTCTCCACCTGCCTGGGAGACAGGAGACACTCGTCCGCCTGCACGCCGGCGGGGCTGGCATACCTGATTTCTTGTTTCCGGCCTGAAACTGGCTTCCCCTACTCGGCAGGCAGGCTTCCTTGGGCCTAGAGACGCGTCTGGGAGGCTGTAGGACCCCTGGGAGCGGCCGACAGAGCCCAAAGCCTTGCCCCGGCTCCCCCCACCCCAACCCCCGACCCGGGTGCTCTGGAGGCGCGCCCGGCCTCCTGACCCCTGCCTGAATGTCTGCGAGGAGACCTGCAGGGAAGACCAAGTCCAAGCATCGGGGGGTGGGATGCTGAGCACCCGCTCCTCTGGCCCAGCCTCCTACAGGTGGGGGGAGGGGAGAGCCCGGGCAGCAGAGCAGCAGGCTTCCCGGCTGCACCCCCAAACCCGACCTTGCCCACTGAGCATGCCCAGCTCACTTGCTGCAATTGCAAGGGCTAGACGAGGCCAAGGGGGCCCAAGGAAGGGGCAGATGGGATTCAAATTGACCCATTTCCTTAAGGTCTTTCCTCCGAAGATCTCTGGGAGCTTTACACATAACTTTTCTACCGTGGCATTGCAAAATACCCAAGGAACAGCTGGAAAGGCCTTTCCAAAAAAGGCAGCCAAATTAGTTTGAATCAAAATCGCAGGGGTGGGTTTTTTCAGTCAATTATTTATTAACTCACTTACTAATTTCTTTAAATACCAAAGAATTATATTATAATTGACCCAGAGGAATATGTAGACTCACTGGGTCCCACACTTGTAGTAACAGGAAACCAGCCTACCCAATAGGTTGTCTTTCCAGTGGAACAGTGGTTCTCAGCCTTGGATACACATTGCAATGGGGGATGGGTGGTGGTGGTGGTGGTTTAGTCTTCTAAGTCGTGTCCGACTCTTGCGACCCCATGGACTGTAGCCCAACAGACTCCTCTGTCCACGGGATTTCCCAGGCAAGAATACTGGAGTGGGTTGCCATTTCCTTCCCCAGGGGATCTTCCCAATCCAGGGATGGAACTCTTTCTCTTGAGTTTCTTGGATTGCAGGTGGATTCTTTACTGCTGAGCCACCAGGGCAGCCCAGGGGCCTGTAGGGAGCTGTTAAATGATCAATGCCAGGTTCCCATACCCACACCAGTTGAATCAGTCTGCTGATGGAACCTGGAAATTTCTATATTTTGAAACTGTTGGTCTCAGAGAGTAACTGGAGGAGCCAGCATCTCCAGAGAATCTGCTTCTTAAACTCTGGGACCAGGAACTGAGCTTTGAACAAAACCTTCAAGTGATCCAGATGCACACTACTGCTTGAGAACTATTGTTGAAAGCCACCCAACCTCCAGATGCTTCAGGTGTGCACCCACGCAGGGTTAAGAATCTCTATAATAGACCATTGTGCTCTCATTTTTTCAAATCCTAAACATTTGTCTAGAAGAGGAACATGATACACAGAAAAGGAAAAATCTGGTTGCATTGAGGTGCCATTCAGTTCAGTTTAGTCGCTTGGTCGTGTCTGACTCTTTTCAACCCCATGAATCGCAGCATGCCAGGCCTCCCTGTCCATCACCAATTCCAGGAGTTCACTCAGACTCACGTCCATCGAGTCAGTGATGCCATCCAGCCAACTCATCCTCTGTCATCCCCTTCTCCTCCTGCCCCCAATCCCTCCCAGCATCAGTCTTTTCCAATGAGTCAACTCTTCACATGAAGTGGCCAAAGTACTGGCCACTGGCCAGAGTTTCAGCTTTAGCATCATTCCTTCCAAAGAAATCCCAGGGCTGATTTCCTACTAATTCTCCCAGGATAGTTCACTGCTTGGAATATGAAGACTACCTACTATTATTCACTTTTGTACCTAGCACAGTGCCTATAATACAATAGATGTTTGATAACTGTTCACTGATATGAAATGAATGCTCAGGTGTTGTGAACCCTGTTACGTCTACTATTTATGTTCCCCACAAGTCCTGGTCACCTTGCTAGCTAACAAGCCAGCAGGGATTCAGTTCTCATCAGTAACCCATGATTATCCATGATGGTCTGATCCAAGTCAGACCCTGATAGAATAGGATATGGGAGGAGGTAGACAATATTGGGGCTTCCCTGGTGGCTCAGTAGTAAAGCATCTTCCCGCAATGCAGGAGACCATCTGCAATGGTCTGGAAGATTCCCTTGGTGAAGGAAGTGGCAACCCTCTCCAGTATTCTTGCCTGGGAAATCCCATGGACATAGGAGCCTGGTGGGCTACATCCACGGGGTGGCAAAGAGTTGGACATGACTTAGCAACTAAACCACCACCACCAGAGAATTTTGTGGTGAGAAAACTCAGAAGTCTCAGATATGTTTTCACTTGCCAAGGTTGGGGCCCAAAGCAATCAAAGGAAAGCAGGACCCTAGGCATCAGTGGAATTCAGGAAAGGCATCAGATGAAAAAGTGTGTATGGGAGCAGTTAGGAGAGGAGAGATAAAAAGGTAACATGATAAGCATTCGGCTTACTCTGGATCTTCTTTTTCTAAACAACCCACCTCAGCCCTCCTCTTCCCCATGCTCCATACACATCTAAACTCAGCAACAGCCTTGACAAAAAAATTAATTAGAAATTATTGTGAAATAATTACTTCCAATTACTGCATCAAAACATAGCTGATTTGTAGTTTTTCAACATAAATTATGCATCCACTTTTATTCAGGGCGAAAGTGGTTTAAAAAAATTAATCCTTAAAGATAACACTGAAAGTGAAGTATTAGTCACTCAGAAATGTCCAACTCTTTGTGACCCAATGGACAGTAACCCACTAGGATCCTCTGTCTATGGAACTCTCCAGGCAAGAATACTGGAGTGGGTTTGCCGTTCCCTTCTCCAGAAGACCTTCCTGACCTAGGGATTGAACCCTGGTCTCCTGCTTTGCAGGCAGATTCTTTACCTTCTGAGCCACATGCACTAGATAATTTCCAAATGCAGAGTTTTATGATCTTTCTGCTTTAAGACTGACAGACTTACAGAATCAAAAATTATTCCCTATTTACTCCATCAGTATCTTCTAGAAGGAATAAAGTATAAAAATAATTTTTTCCTTTTAGCCTTAAACATAATGCTTTAAAACTTAGGTTACTATTTATGAATACCTAAAGTAGCTTTCCACCTCTCTATCTCTGCCCTTGTGTCTTCTTTATTATGATAAGAATTCCACTGAAAGAATTTGGCTGCTGATTGTGGTATCTAATACAATGTAATTTCCCATATGCCTAAGCAATTTCTTTTCATTCTTAAGATAATTTTGTAGGGAGGAGGGCAATAATCATTCATTTACGAATTACTCTTCAGAATTAAGTATTAGGTTAGATACACAAACAATACTTAAAAACATCTTTTCTGCACACATACACTTGCTACAGCTTCTCAAGGAATTAAAACCAAACACACTGAGGGTTAAAAAGGGAGAAAACTGAGACTGTAAAGGGTGTGGCACTTAGAACTAAATTTAAAAACATGAAGTAATTATTTCAGCAGAAGGCAATCTACTGATCTGACCAGTACCTCGGGAGAATTAGAGTCTTAAGTGTTTCTCCTTGTCATCATAAACATGACTCAGCATTTGGAATGAAACCATGTTTACTGTCTTTCAGATTGAAGGTGTCAAGTAACTTTAGTGCCACCTCTTTCCTCCTGTGCCTGTGAAAACTTCAGGACTACCATAGGTTTTCAGGCTCACTTAGCTACCGAAATTTGAAAACCTTTTCCCTTTTCATTCCTTCCTATCCAAACAAAATCTAAATTTGCCTGCCATTAATTTATCTTGCTTTTACAGTGCTGTCAGGTAAATCTGGGTTATTCTCTATATTCTAGTGTAACAATACAAGCAAGAAGTTCTTCCCTTCCTCTGTCAGCTGCTTAGACAACTTAAACCCAACTGTTAGGGATAACCTTTCTCTAGCATGGGGAACCTTCCATTGGTGATTCTGTTACACACTTTTTATGATCATTCATCACCTGTTCAGGGTCAACTCTTTTAGTCCTCGCCCATTTCTAGAGAGCAACACACTTTCTGCTAGTGTTCATTGATTATCAAAGCTCATAATAAAATTTATGGACTATAAGGATTGAATGGGGCCATTGTTGTTCAGTTGTTCAGTTGTTTCTGACTCTGTATGATCCCATGGACTGCAACATGCCAGGCTTCTCTGTCCTTTACTATCTCCCAGAGTTTGCTCAAACTCATGTCCATTGAGTTAATGATGCTATCTAATCACCTCATCCACTGTCACCCCTTCTCTTCCTTCCCTCAGTCTTTGCCAGCATCAGGGTCTTTTCCAGTGAGTTGGCTCTCCATATCAAGTGGCTGAAGGACTGGAGCTTCAGCTTCAGTACCTTGCCCATCTGGTGCTTCCCAGGTGGCTCAGTGGTAAAGAATCCACCTGCCAATGCAAGAGACACCAGAGATGCAGATTTGATCCTTGGGTCAGGAAGATCCCCTGGAGTAGGAAATGGCTACCTACTCCAGTATTCTTGATGGGAAATCCCATGGACAGAGAAGCCTGGCAGGCTGCAGTCCACGAGGTCAAAAAGTCATACACCACTGAGCAACTGAGCACAGTACATAAGACAGCACATGAAAACAAACAGTTTCAGCACAGTATGTTAATAACTCTAAACGGGGACCTCAAAGCTCTGTGTTGGGATGGAGCATACAAGTATTCTGGACAGCATCTCTTGCAGAGGAAGTAGCAACTTACTTCTAAGACAAGAGGGAATATACGATTAAAGGCCTAGAAATATGAAAAGGCCTAGGGTTTTCTGGGAAATGCTGTCATATAAAATCTGAGGGAGAAGATATTGGCAGATGCAGTTAGATTGATAATCAGAACCTGGGTCATACAAAGTCATACAAAGGAAAGGGGCCATAAATACTATTAACTCTCAGATTTTTGTTTTAAAAATGATAAAACCAAGGCTCCGAGTTATTAAGTATTTTGCCTAAAGTTACAGAGTTGTTCAGTCATGTCCAACTCTTTGCGACCCCATGGACTGCAGCATGCCAGGCTTCCCTGTCCTTCACCATCTCCCGGAGCTTGCTCATGTCCATTGAGTTGGTGATGCCGGAGTTAGCCTAACATTAATGCATATTAATTAATATGTACTACAAGTACATATGCCCTCCATCAAATCTGACTCTTTGTGACCCCATGGACTGTAGCCCACCAGGCTCCTCTGTCCATGTGATTTTCCAGGCAAGAATACTGGAGTGGGTTGCCATTTCCTTCTCCAGGGGATCTTCCCAATCCAGGGATTGAACCCACGTCTCTTGTGTTTCCTGCATTGGCAGACAGATTCTTTACCATTGCGCCACCTGGGAAGCCCCAGCCTAACATAGTGTCAAGACTAAAATGTGAAACTGTTTGGTGCAGAGAACAGTGTGGGAGCTTCAAATCTATCCTCTTCTAAGTTCTTTAACCTCTAACTTCCCAGAGCCTCTGTTTCCTCATCCAGGGAGGATGTTAATAGCGCACATTCAATACTAACTCTCTTTCAGGCACTAGTCTTAACCAAGTACTTGTGATCGCTAATCATCAGAATAACTATGAGTTTTTTGGTTTCTTGGCTTTGTTTTTACAAATGGGAGAATTGAGGCATACAACTGCTAAGTAACATGCCCAACATAACACAGCTAGCAACAGCCACACTGGGATTGAATAGGATATTCAATGGGATATTCAATAGGACATTCAATAGGATATTCAATGGGATAATATATGTAAAATGCCTGACTTATAGGCTGTCTATAAAACTATCACCAGTGTCGTTTCCCTTCCCTGAAGCCCACACATTCTGACTCGTGGTTCAATATTGGGCAAAGACACTTTTGTTCTGAGCTTTGAATGCTATGTATACTCACATCTTTTTTTTCCATTCTATTATTTTAGTAGTTTACATAATTTGGGAAGCACTATTAATATATTCACCTAATAATCTTAATCTAATCATCTTAATCTAATAATCTTAATCATTGTTAACAATAGTTACAAATTAAGAAGATAATCAAACATTGACCAAAGACTACAAGTTTACTACTTACAAAAGAAAAGAAAAAACTAATATAGAGTTTCTAGATTAGCAAACTCTGTCCAGAAAAATTAAACAAATTCTTCAAAATTAAAAAAATTAAAACAAATTCTTGATCTGGACTGGTCCAATACCTTTGAGGCTCAGAGATTAGACCAGGTCAATTATCATTTAGTTGGTCTCCACCTCCTTGTTACTTGAATTCTTAAAAGCAGAATTATAGACATCTAATATCCAACAGAAAATCTTCCCACATTAGTGATTTTCAAAGAGTTAGGATCAAGAATGAGGTAAAAATACAGGATATGATCTTCACCTTGAAAAGATGAAATGAAAATGCTAAGTATATTTTTAATGGGTACTTAAAGTTTTATCTCTGCTTTATAAGAATCTGGGGGCGGGGGGAGGGGGGCACTTCCTTGGCAGTCCAGTGGTTAAGACTCCACCTTTCATTGCAGAGGATAAGTGTTCAATCTCCGGTCAGGGAGCTAAGATCCAACATGCCTCACAACCAAAAAACATAAACAGAAGTAATATTGAAAGAAATTCAATAAAGACTTTAAAAATGGTCTACATAAAAAAAAATTCTGGGAAAGAATCTTCTAAATAAAAATAAAATTTAGAAAAAATGACATCAATAAAAAGTGACACCAGGAAACTTATTTAGAATAAAGGTTTTGAGGGTAAAGGAAATTCGAACTCCTCCTTGGGCTGGCATCCATTCTGTTCCTAAGACAGCACTGAAAACAAGTGTTTGTGATGTAAACTGAGTAACATTGTCTCTGGAACAAAGCCTCCCATTTAATAGCAGGAGGAAGGTTGCCGGCAAGTGTTATGTCCTAAATAACTCATTCGGAGAACATGAATAAGTATTAGGTTCTGATGTGGGAGCTGAAACAAAATGGAGGATTGGACTCTTGAGAGCAACTCTGGTTATGATTCAGTTAAAGAGCTGACTGAGCCAAGAGTAAACAGCCCAGGAAACTGGAGATGTGTTCAGTTCCATGTCTAAGAACCTGTTACATAACCTGGAGATTATTTCAATCTCATCAGTAAATACTTAAAATAAACTTGACCACAGTTTGTAATATTTTGATGTGATTTTTTTTCTAAATGAATCTGAACAGCAAAAAATAGAGCAACAATAGCAAAGGACAGGGTTTATGCCTGTGCATGTTTAGCCTTTAAAATAAGAAGAATGCTGTGTCTTAATTCAGCAGCCTTGAAACACATGGGCATTGACCTAATTTCTGCCAAGCCAAGAGGGAGGCCCTCTACACACAAGGGTATAGGCCAGAGTGACAGGTGCTGTTCCCTCAATAAATAGCTTGGACTCAAAAGGGAATCTCCTGCATTCCTCCTCTATCAGTAAAAGCATCAAGCAAAGCCAAAAAATGAAGCAGGGAAATGCAGAGAGTCTTTGTTCTGTTATCTTTGAGTTACTTATTGAATAGCTCTTTTTTTAATAGCCTTTTAAAATACTTTTTAAAATAGCTGTTTTAGGGGTCATAAAACAAAAGAAGAGAATGGTATAATGTAAACTTTATCAAAGAGAATTTGAAATCTTAATGAAAAGTCTATTAACATTCTCTAGACCACACTGTAAATAGATAATCCTATTTCCTTTCCACCTAATTTTTAATCCTGGTCATTTCTGAGAACTGAGACAACTTGACCTGTGATTAAAAAAAAAAGCTAGAAACTGGTGTCAGAGTATCTGAAAAAAAATATTTTTTTCCTAGTAAATTTAGAGTATATGTGTTCTAAAAATATCTTTCAATAGTCAAATGTAGAGGAAGGCACTTTTTCCTGAGCACATGCTCTTCAACCTGATCCTCTTGGGGGTTTGCAATAGAGAAGTCCAGTCCTCACAAAAAGGCCTTCCTACAGTGGGTCTCAAAGTGCAGTGGCATGGAATTCTAGCTTTTCCGTATTTTCCTCACCCAGACACAATTTACATTCCTGCTTTGGGGCTATGTGAAAGCAAATCATCCCTAGGCTTAATGAGGTAAGGTGTCACTATAAGCTGAATAGTGACCTCCCTGGAACCTCTGAATGTCACTTTACATGGCAGGTGTGGAGTATTAACAGGTATGATTTAACCAAGGATTCTGAGATGGAGAGTTTATCCTGAATTATCAGGGGGGACCCTAAATACAGTCACATGTATCTGTCAATTTAAAAAATAATTCACAATGTAGAAATTGAGAGCTATGTTTTATTTGGTGGGAATTTTTAGAACCACAAGCCCAGAAGACAGCATCTCAAATGACCCTGAGAGAACGGTTCTGAGGAGGCAGCGGGGAGGAACCAGGTTATATAGAAGTTTTCAGCAAGGGGCAGGTAGTCTCAACTAGGGGCAGGTAGTCAATAATAATTATTATTATTAACAATAATCAAAAGATTATTATTAAGGAAATCCAAATATCTCAGCTTAAGGAATTTAGCACTTTGGCACCCCACTCCAGCACTCTTGCCTGGAAAATCCCATGGACGGAGGAGCCTGGTGGGCTGCAGTCCATGGGGTCTCGAAGAGTCGGACACGACTGAGCGACTTCCCTTTCACTTTTCACTTTCATGCATTGGAGAAGGAAATGGCAACCCACTCCAGTGTTCTTGCCTGGAGAATCCCAGGGATGGTGGAGCCTGGTGGGCTGCCGTCTATGGGGTCACACTGAGTCGGACACGACTGAAGTGACTTAGTAGCAGCAGCTACTATGTATAGGAAGATGCAAGAGTCTGGTCTAACTGAAATCATCCCTTTCATATGCATCTCAGCTAACTGGGGTCAGCATCCTGCTTCCTGATTTTTCACATCCTTAGTTCCTTGCTTATTGTAGGGAGCCCCAGCAGCTACTAGATTGCAAGCATTGTTCTCCCTCTTGGGCTCCCTCTGGGCTCAAAAATTAACTTCGAAGGCACAAAATCACCGTGACATCTTTGTTTATTGATGTGGCAGGAAACATTCCATTTCACATATCTATAGAAGAGAGCAGTAATAGGGAGGATTTATACAGACACTAGAGTAGAAGACAGTGCCATAATGGATGCAGGTTAGAGTAATATAGACACAAGCCAAGGAATGCCAGCAGCCACCAGAAGCTGGCAGAAGCAAGGAGTGAATTCTCCCAGATCTTCTGGACAGAGTTGGCTCTGCCAACCCCAATTTCAGTCCAGTGATAATAACGTTGGACTTCTGGCCTCCAGAAATGTTGTTGTTGTTCAGTCCTGTCTGACTCTTTGCAACCCCAAGGACTGCAGCACTCCAGGCTTCCCTGTCCTTCATTACCTCCTGGAGTTTGCTCAGACTCATGTCCTTTGAGTCGGTGATGCCATCCAGAACTATGGGAGACTGTATTTCTTGTTTTAAACTACCAACTTCTGGTAATTTGTTAAAGCAGCAATAGGAAACTGGTAACATTTCCTTCAGCACTTCCTTCATTTATTTTCCTTTGACACCAACACCAGTCGATCTTTGTAGAGCTAGCCCTTCAGTACATCACTGACATTTGTAACGTACTCTTTGTTCACAATGACAAAGCAATTTACAGCAATGTAAATGGGCTCAATTTTCTGTCCTGTGGGACATTCAAGTGATACTAGAGACTTTAAAAATTTGAGAAATGCCTTGTTTGGTTTGTTTTAGCTTTCTAACAAGTGAAGAAATACCAAAACAAGGTTGAAAAAATTATTTCATAGTTTGAATGTTACAATTAGGCAACTAACGCTTAGCAGAAGGATGTCAGCAATTGCCCTTTTAGCTTCATTTAGAGGTAAGAGCAAAAATTTTAACATGAAGTCTGTACTAGACGGATTGCTGCACCACCCAGATCCTCCTTTAAGCAGATCTTCTTTCACCAGCTGCTGGAAGCATCTTCAGCTGGCAACTCCTCTATAATTTGCTTCTACTGCAAACAGCAGTCTCATTCAAAGCCATCCCTTTCCTGAACTGATCCTTACCATGAGATTGAGTGAAGCAGGAGTATAAAGGCCCAGCTAAATAATTGGGAGATAACACTAATGGACTGTGCAGACTCCAGAACTCCCTTAGGGGGTGAAGGAGGTTTTGTTGGCCTTGCATCACAATTCACATTTTCCTCTGCCCACTTCTGCTTCTGTGTTCTCCTTATCACAAGTGTCCCTAAAAATAACATCCATGTCAAGTTGAATCAGAGACCTTCATAAATAGGAAGCACAGGTAACCCAAACCCTTGAGTTCCACAGAATTTTTAATTCATTCCTTCTCCTTAATCAGATTTCTCCCCTGGGACTATACATTTCTACCCATCTCAAATAAAGAACCATTCCCCAGGAGCCTTTGTAATATGTTTCAACATATCTGCATATCCAAAGGCTATCCAAGGGTTTCCTTTCTGGCTCAGAGATAAAGAATCCTCCTGCAAAGCAGGAAATGTGGGTTCGATCCCAAGGTCAGAATGATCCCCTGAAGAAGGAGATGGCAACCCACTCCTATATTCTTGCCTGGGAAATCCCATGGACAGAGGAGCCTGATGGACTGCACTCCACGGGGTCGCAAAAAGAGTTGGACATGCCTCAGTGACTAGACGACATCTACACATTCAAGGGCACAAGGCTTCTCTGAACCACACAGAGTTTAGAAGTATGAGTTGCCCAACATCCCCCCAAACCATGCGTCCTTTCAAGTTTCTCTAATTTATTTGTTTCTAATTTTGTTGCAGGAAGGGGGACCCTTAACAGGCCCAAAAGAGGGCTCTTGTCTAACACTCAGAAATGAATTGTCCGAGGAGGCACACATGCTGACAAAGTAAGAGAGTTCATTGGGAAGGGGGTGCCCAGGCAGAGAGCAGGAGGGTAAGGGAATCCAGGAGGACTGCTCTGCCATGTGCTCACAGTCTTGGGTTTAATGGTGATGGTTTTAGTTTCCAGGTTTTCACTGGCCAATCATTCTGCCTTCACCAGGGCCCTTCCTGGTGGCGCATGCATTGCTCAGCCAAGATGTATGCCAGCGAGGATTCTGGGGGGTGGTAGACATGTGACATCTCCTTTTGACCTTTCCCAAACTCTTCTGATTGGTGTGGCTTATTATTTTCATGATCCTTACTGGGACCTCCTGTGACAAAATTACTCACCAAATGGTTACTCTGGTATGTGGCCAAGATGCGTGGTTTCAGTCAGTGTGTTTCCCCAAGGAATTTTTGACAACCACTGGATATTTGTTGAGCGTCACCAGGCTATTGTTTAGGGATACAGGCAACACCCAGTTGTGTATGTGTCTGGTGGTGAAACTAAAGTCCAATGCTGTAAAGGATAATAATGCATAGAATCCTACAAATTAGGCCCATGAATCAAGGTAAATTGGAAGTGATCAAACAGGAGATTGCAAGAGTGGACATCGGCATCTTAGGAATCAGTGACCTAAAATGGACAGGAAAGAGCAATTTTAATTCAGATGACCATTATATCTACTACTATGGGCAAGAATTCTTAGAAGAAATGGAGTAGCCCTCATAGTCAACAAAAGAGTCTGAAATACAGTACTTGGGTGCAATCTCAAAAACAGAATGATCTTGGTTCGTTTCCAAGGCAAGCCATTCAATATGCCCCGACCAGTAATGCTGAAGAAGCTGAAGTTGAACAGTTCTGTAAAGACCTACAAGAGCTTCTAGAACTAACACCAAAAAAAGATGTCCTTTTCATCATAGGAGATTGGAATGAGAACACAGGAAGTCAAGAGGTACCTGGAATAATAGGAAAGTTTGGCTCCAGACTACAAAATGAGGGAGGGCAAAGGCTAACACAGTTTTGCCAAGAGTTTTGCCATGACACACTGGTCATAGCAAACACCCTCTTCCAACAACACAAAAGATGACTCTGCACATGGACATCACCAGATGGTCAATACCAAAATCAGATTGATTATAGTCTTTGCAGCTGAAGATGGAGAAGCTCTATACAGTCAGCAAAAGCAAGACCGGGAGCTGACTATGGCTCAGATCATGAACTCTTTATTGCAAAATTCAGACTAAAATTGAAGCCTGTAGGGAAAATCACTAGGACATTCAGGTATGACCTAAATCAAATCCCTTATGATTACACAGTGGAGATACAAATAGATTCAAGGGATGAGATCTGATAGAGTTTCTGAAGAACTATGGACATAGGTTTGTAACATTGTACAGGATACCATCTCTGAGGAAAACCATCTCCAAGGGAAAATGGTTGTCTGAGGTTGCCATTTTGCAGAAAGGCAAAATGGTTGAGAAGGCCTTACAAATAGCTGAGAAAATAAGAGAAGCAAAAGGCAAAAGGAGAAAGCGAAACATATATACAGCTGAATGCAGAGTCCAGAGAATAGCAAGGAGAGATAAGAGAGCCTTCCTAAGTGATCAATGCAAAGAAACACAGGAAAACAATAGAATGGGAAAGACTAGAGATCTCTTCAGGAAAATTACAGATACCAAGGGAACATTTCATGCAAAGATGGGCACAACAAAGGACAGAAACAGTATAGACCTAATGGAAGCAGAAGATATAAAGAGGTGGCAAGAATACATAGAAGAACTATACAAAAAAAGGTCTTCATGACCCAGATAATCATGATGGTGTGATCACTCACCTAGAGCCAGACATCCTGGAGTGTGAAGTCAGGTGGGCCTTAGGAAACATCACTACCAGCAAAGTTAGTGGAGGTGATGGAGTTATAGCGGAGCTATTTCAAATCCTAAAAGATGATGCTGTGAAAGTGCTGCACTCAATATGCCAGCAAATTTGGAAAACTCAGCAATGGCCACAGGACTGGAAAAGGTCAATTTTCATTCCAATCCCAAAGAAAGGCAATGCCAAAGAATGTTCAAACTACTGCAAAAATGCACTCATTTCACATGCTAGCAAGTTAATGCTCAAAGTCCTTCAGGCTAGGCTTCAACAGCACGTGAACCGAGAACTTCCAGATGTTCAAGCTGGATTTAGAAAAAGCAGAGGAGCCAGAGATCAAATTGCCAACATCCACTGGATAATAGAAAAAGAGAATTCCTGAAAAACATCTACTTCTGTGTCGTTGACTACGCTAAAGCCTTTGACTGTGTGGATCACAACAAACTGTGGAAAATTCTTAAAGAGATGGGAATACCAGACCACCTTACCTGCCTTCTGAGAAACCCATATGCAGATCAAGAAGCAACAATTAAAACCAAACATGAAACAACAGACTGGTTCCAAATCAGGAAAGGAGTATGTCAAGGCTCTATATTGTCACTCTGCTTATTTAACTTATATGCAGAGTACATCATGTAGAATGCCTGGCTGGATGAAACACAAGCCAGAATCAAGATTGCAGGGAGAAATATCAATAACCTCAGATATGCAGATAACACCACCCTCATGGCAGAAATTGAAGAGGTACCAAAGAGGTACCTCTTGATGAAGGTGAAAGAGGAGAGTGAAAAAGCCTGCTTAAAGCTCAACATTCAGAAAACTAAGATTACGGCATCTGGTCCCATCACTTCATGGAAAATAGATGGGGAAACAATGGAAGCAGTGACAGACTTTATTTTCTTGGGCTCCAGACTCACTGGAGATGGTGACTGCAGCCAGGAAATTAAAAGACGCTTGTTCCTTCTAAGAAAAGCTGTGACCAACCTAGACAGCATATTAAAAAGCAGAGACATTATTTTGCCAACAAATGTCTGTCTAGTCAAAGCTATGGTTTTTCCAGTAGTCATGTATGGATATGAGAGCGAGACAATAAAAAAGGCTGAACCACAAAGAACTGATGCCTTTGAACTGTGGTGTTGGAGAAGACTCTTGAGAGTCCCTTGGACTGCAAGGAGATCCAACCAGTCCATCCTAAAGGAGATCAGTCCTGAATATTCATTGGAAGGACTGATGTTGAAGCTGAAACTCCAATACTTTGTCCATCTGATGTGAAGAGCCAACTCATTGAAAAAGACCCTGATGCTGGGAAAGATTGAAGGCGAGAGGAGAAGGGGATGATAGAGGACGAGATGGTTGAATGGCATCATCAACTCAACGGACTGGATGTGAGTTTGAGCAGCCTCCGGGAGATGGTGAAGGACAGTGAAGCCTGGCGTGCTACAGTCCATGGAGTCTCAAAGAGCTGGACACGACTGAGTCACGGAACAATAACCAGTGTTGGTGCTCCTATCACACAGTTCAGATTATAGCACGTTATCGACTCTAAGTTGACCTTTCTTCCAGGCAAGGTAAAATGAATTAATTAGGCTAGATATAAAACAAGGAGTCATGGGTCTAGGGAAAATGGGAGAGAGCATACCACATGCTAAAGAGATTACCTCTCTGCCTAGGCCTGGTGGTCAAACTTTGTGCTACCAGCTAGAACAACAGATATTATATCCTCCCTTCTGTGATACAATATGAAGTCTGTTATCATCTCAGAATTATTTTTGCCCCATGTCTTTAATCTAAATTAGTCAAGCCTTTAAATCTGGATCCTAGTCCATCAATAGATAACTGACCCTTTTAAGACAATGTCGTAGAAGAAAAGGGGGCTAGGGAGAGAGAGACTTATCTAGAATAAAGGTGACTTATGTGACATAACTAAGTGCAATAAGTATGCTTTAACTGGATTCTGGCTTGAAAAGAAAATGAATGTGAAAGAAACTTTGGGAATGATGGGGAAATTTGAATATGGCCTGAGTAAAGATGAAAAAGAGAAAGATGACCTTAGGGAGTTACGATTGATTTTTTCTTCAGCGTGATGATAATATTGCAGTTATGTGAAACTATCCTTGTTTTAGAAATACATGTTAATATATTTAAGGATGAAGTAATATAACCATGGGTTACCCTGGTAGCTTAGCTCATAAAGAATCCGCCTGCAATACAGGAGACCCCGGTTCTATCCTTGGGTTGGGAAGATGCCCTGGAGAAGGGATAGGCTACCCCCTCCAGTATTCATGTGCTTCCCTGGTGCTCAGATGGTAAAGAATCTGCCTACAATGCAGGAGATTTGGGTTCAATCCCTGTTGGGAAGAACCCTGGGAGGAGGGCATGGCAATTGACTCTAGTATTCTTGCCGGGAGAATCCCCATGGACAGAGGAGCCTGGCAGGCTAAACAGTCCATGGGGTCACAAAGCGTCTGACACGACTGCACAATATAACCACTTTCAGGTGATTCAGCAAAAGTATAAATGTACAGATATAAGTATTTAATTTTATAACAAATATTGGAAAACATTAACAATTGTTGAATTTAGAAGTAGATGAATAGATATTTAATTGTATTTCTACTCTTCATCTAGCCTTAAGATTTTCATAGTCAAAATTTTGAGAAAAAATAAATGGGGCAGTTTTTACACAACTTTGGCCCACTGCTATCATGGAGGAATTAGGCCCAGCGTTACTAGATATTCTGAATTTTCAAAAGAAGCCTGAAATTTGGAATTTTTTGTGATGCTTCTCCCACTTAAGAAAATATCAGCAACCGATTTTAAAAACACATCAACAACAACAAAGCCTCTGTGCAGGCCTAATACAACATATTTGGATGCTGAAGCTCTAGGTTCTTATCACCGACTCTGATTCAGATCCTTTGCACCTTAATCCTTACAACTTGCCTCTGACCCTCTGCCTCCGATTTTCTTCTTTCTCAAAGTGGCATCCAGCTAACTCAGTCCTTTTCTCACCTTTGCTCTTTTTTTTTCCCCCAACTGGTCTCTACCACTTTGTAGTTTCATTGAGCAGTTAGTGGATAATGTGAGAATGAATCAAGCTATGGATTTCTCTGGCATATCGGATGATTTAGCAAACTGGAGAATTGTTTAATAATTATCCTAGGGCATTAAACGTTATCCTAATGATCTAAAGTAGTTATTAAACCTTCCCACTTAAGGTTATTAAATTGTAACATCTGTCTTCAGGAA